>NW_026463351.1:0-74002 GCF_021730395.1 Mercenaria mercenaria
ATTCACAGTAGGTTTCGTGTTAACTTAGCCGCTGAATGTTGCGAAAATGTTCTTGGTACAAATATTTCTAATTGAAAATTTTACTAATTATACATTATATTAATTCAGTTACATTGTTCTCTTAAAACATCTCGATTTACATCAAGAAAAATAAGCATTATAAGAATTTTTATGCTTTGTGTATGTTAATACTTTAGCATGTTAACAAGATCGGAAGTACCATTTTCATCATTATTTAAAAACCGACACCACGAATACATTGAGCGTTTGGAAAAATAGACAGTATAATTATACTTACTTGAAAAATAAGGCTTATTACAGTTTTTAATCAGTGCAAGAAAAATGAAACTAGAAATATATATTTACGGTTTTCACATTTTCATCTTGTCTTGTAAAGATTGAAAAAAAAAGTTTTTTGAATATTAAAGGTGAGGTAAGTGTATGACATTCTGTGGATATTTGCATTTTTCATATATTTTTGTATAAAATGGTAGGGGTATGCTACTTCCATACTTGATATTTGCTTTACATTACATCAGTTGAATAATTATTGTACAAATGGTTATAAAAATGTAAGAAGAAATGATTAGTTTCTTTCAAAATATGAAAATTAGAGAACTTGTAGTGTACCGGTATTTTCCAGATAAATATCCTTCTACTACTTCTTTCTGATTTTCATGAAAATTTGTATATCCTAGTTGTTGTAGTCCATATGCTATTGCTTCTTCCATATTACATACAACATTTTCATGAAAAGTTAAAATCACATCCCTTAAACCACCTTATCATTAAATAGGCTTAATTTTAGCTATGATCGAAAAACAATTCTGCACATATGACATGTAAACTTTCAGATTGATATGATTTTCTGAAGTTGCCAACTACATGTACATGTCTATATATATTAGAATTATTGTTGGTCAGTTTTCAAGCCAATATTATGTTACATTTTGTTACTTAGCACCCTGGTGCACAGCATGTCTTCACTTTGTATCTAAACAGAATCATAATTGATGCAATACATTGCACCATGCCATTGACAAGAGACCACTAAAGTCTAATTAACATGAATCTGCAATCAGACATGAAATTACAGGGACTATAGATAAGAAAATATTTTTTGTGATTTATAGCAGATATTAATCTACCCTCTAATATAAATTAATAAAAAGTCTTAGAAGGTATATTGAATAAATTGTTTTTAATTCATTCACAGAATGATTTGAAGGCATCTTGAAAAAAATTTCAAAATGTTTTTTTCTTTCAATTTCAAATCTCTTCCCTCATTTATTTCTTATCAAGGATTCAAACAACTCATAAACAGAATTAAATTGATACTATTTTGAAAAATACATTTTCTATATATTTCAAATTTAAATTGTATTTTATATACACTTACTGAGATCTTTTACAATTAATGAAAATTGATCCCTCTCTGGCTTATTCACCAAGTCATAAAAGCAAAGCACCTGTTTATTGAACCCTTGGGGCAGTCGGCCAAAGGTTACATTACATCATGAACATGTCTGCAATGATTTCTAATGAGATAGTGATTATCAGCGGGTATGAAATTTGTCCGGCTCAGGATTGCATTTGTCCAGTCGTTAGAGACAGAGGCTAGAGATATTGTAAATTTTATAAGAAGTGGTATCAGAGAGGATTATATGGCCAAGTGCTTTACATGTAATGACTCTAACGACTGATGCCAGTCTAGATAAACTTAAGTTCAGAAAGACAGTAACTTAATATTCTCTTTATCCTGCAACCAATAAAACCTGTTAAGAGCAAAATATTTCATTCGATACAAAAAGAATACATTTACATTTTATAGATCAATAAATTCCTCCGCCAGTTGCTCGCTTCAGTTAAACATTGCTTTGATAGTTCAACAAAAAACATTAATCCTTACCTTACAGTCCGACTTCTAGGAATAAACGGGCAATTATGACAAAAAAAAACAAAACAAGTAATGAAAGCTCGACATGGACAAAATACAAACGACGCTTGAATTGAAATCAAATGCCGCAGTCTCTACCGTAAACTGCTCTGTTGCCGAAACGCAAATGAGAATTCAGTGAAAGTCCTTCTACAACGAATGGCTTAGACCCAACTGTTACGGCAAATGCCTGCTGTATTCAAGGTAAAAACCTAAAAAAATCTAACCAGAAAAAGATTTACGCTCCGAAACGCAAAGAGCATGTTTTCAGTGGTCTGAATATGATGACAATGAATTTTCATGTACTATAGAATGATCTAAGAGAATTTACGGATAGTTTAGCATGTAGCGAGAATCAAACTTTGGTGATACTTAATGATAATAAAAAGCTTGTATATCTGTTAGGCTCCAGCAATGTAGATGCTTTTAAAGCAACAACCAAAATCTACAATGATTTTATACTTAATAGAGTCTATATGAAGATCCACTGGAAGCATAGAATGCAACCAAGCAAAGTAATAGCAGACTCGGTTTGATTAAGTCTGATCATGAGGAGTAATGAAAAGTGAAACACCTCTTATGCTACCTAGCACCGGCTAAAGGCAAATTCTATCAAAAAGTATTGAATAGACTTCATGATCCCAAAGGACCAGAAAGTAAACACAAAATCCAAATACGGTGAGACTTTTTACTTTTTAAAAGATATTCCTATATTGTAGATAATATCTAGTCCGGACATCACAGCGATGAACGAATAATTCAACTTTTAACGTAAATTGTGTTTTCAAGCGCTGTACTGTACTGTCCCTTTTAATGACTAAATATACTGATATACAATGGAGGCTACTGTGATACTTTTCGTCTTAATATATTTGATAAAATAACTTCCCTTGTATTCCGGATCCCTTGTACAACTGTATTATCTATTTATACACAGCTTTTATGTTAATCTTTTTACGTCGTCCTACTAAATAGTCACAAGATGATGCACTTAGAGCCTCTGTAAAACAAAATCAAAATATTGTGCCTTTTGTAGTTGAGTACAACACATCTTTTCCTAATATTGGCAACATTATTAACAAATACTGGGATTTACTTCAGTTGTCAGATAATCCTGCTGTTAAAATGTTACATTCGTGTAAACCTACCATGGCTTTTAAACGTCCTAAGAATTTGAAGGACATTCTAGTTAAAACTGACTTTCATATGTTGTCTGATGTTAATTTTACTTCGTCTAAATGTAATCGTTCAAGATGTTCGCATTGTTCTTACATTACTGAAAGTGATAGTTTTAATAGTTCGCAGTGTAAGAAAACTTTCAAGCTTAAGAATAATGCAACTTGTAAAAGTTCAGATGTAATACATCTAATAACATGTAAGAAGTGTAAAATGCAACATGTAGGCCAAACTAGCCAGCAAGTTTCAAGACGTATGAATAAACATCGTTTTGCTATTACAAGTTTTATCGATCCTGCATTTTCTAGTCATGTAGCAACTCATTTCAATCAAGATGGTCACAGCTTAAATGACTTTAGCTTTATGCCTATTGATGTTATCCATGATGATATGAGGAGGCTTCTAAAAGAAACTTACTGGATTCACAAACTAGATACTATTTTTCCAAAAGGAATGAATTCAAAAGTAATGTATAATTTTTCATAAGTCTCTTCACTTCATAGCGTTTTCTGTTATGTAACACCAACTGTGGTTTTCTTAATGTCAGTTAGTACTGTTTTTGCTGGTATTTTCTTTTTTGTCTATAACACAAATTACCCAGTGATTTCGTATCTTTGTGATCCTGTACTTACTGTTATAATGATTATTAACATTATTATTTTAAATAATGTTTATAATCTTACTATGTATTATGTATAACCACTTTTAAATTTTAATTTTTGTCACAATATACTTTAAACAGTACTTTAGATATACATTTGTGTATACATTATGTAGCCTATTGTACATTGTAATTTTTACGCCAAAATGTTTGTAACGTAACGTCATCTTTTATGACGTCATATATTCATGACGTTGTTTATTTCATATCATATTTGTTGACTTCCTGATGAAGACTTAATAAATAGTCGAAACGTTGAATGAAAATGGAGTTAGCCTTGTAATTCTCCTGTTTACTAAATAGTTAGTATCTCATATCGAGGGCTTGGCGCAAAACTATTGTATCTTGTTCTTTATTTATATACACTTACAATAGTTTTGCATCAAGCCCTCGACATATCTTTAAGAAAGACCTTCATGATTTGCATTATGTTGTAATTATGTTTTGTACATTTGTATATATCATTTAAGGTGAGACATTGTTTTATATTTTATGGTATGAAACATCATGTAAAATCTACGCTCTGTGTATGAACAACTACGTAACGTTTATCACTAAGACGGTACCTGACCAGTGATGCTAATAAATACCTTTATAATTGCATGGAAATACAATGACTTGACTACTGTAAAAAGTTGTTAAGTGGTACTTCTAATAGCATATTGATATATTGATCAGATTGCAATATATCCAGAAATCACCGGCTTGCATAATCACTACATCAAACTTGTAGAACGTCCCGCCAGTCTTATACCCCGGGGCGCTGAAAGACCTCCACTGGCTACCAGTGAAATACAGACTACAGTACAAAATGACCTACAAATATAAGGCTCTACATGATCATTCCCTTTCAAGTACAGTTCAGTTAGGAAACTAAAATCAAGACACTGTCAAGATTAGAGACGCCGATACACTAGCTACTTTGAAAATTATTAAAATCCATTTTCTTTGCAAATTTTAAGTAATTTTTGTACATAAAAAGTGTTGATAGGATTCTATTCTTCAGTAGAGGAAACTTCTCGTTGGGAAAGTCAACCACAGGGTTTTCGCTACTTCCCGAACGGGAAACGTGATACTTTTTATTGTAACTAACTTCCCAGGAAATACAATATTTTTTTTTTTAAAACAGACATCATTGTCAATTGAAAATTACATCTGAATTTCCACCGGTCAGTTCTTAAAAATCCAAAGAAAAGTTTCATTTAACATCGAAATTTCCTAATTTCAAATTTTCAGAATTGAAAACTCCAACCGGAGTAAATTGCATGTCTAAGAGACGATCTCAATTTTGAAATTGTCAACTTCCCCCACCTCTCCAGCGACATGATACGATGACTTTATTTCACAACTTCCATGAAAGGCTCAATCAAACCGAGCCTGCAAGATTTTCGTTTTTGTCGTGTTGAGCGACCTGTGAAGTTTCCACTTTTCTGTATTTTATTCATTTTGCAAGAGCTTGCTCAAAGTAAGGAGATTTTAATTAGATACCTTCATATTACCAAAACGTTATCACAACAGGGTTAGCGACATCATAACCTATGGAAGGCAGTTTTTGGCAGATTCTCTGATATGTAGGATTTGTAACCTCAGATCTCCTGACTAATTTCATATTTATTTAGTTCTGCCCATTGTTTTCTTGTTTAGGGAAAGCCCGTCTTTTTAATATGGGACATACGCCGCTTTTAATGGAATTACACAAAAATGTACCGACGATTTAATAAGTTTTACCAGTTTGTTTAGTTCTCCCCTTTCTAAATTCCAGTTTGTTTAGTTCTGCCCATTGTTTTCTCGTTTAAGGCAAACCCATTTTTGACTGGGAACCATACGTCGCTTTTCATGGAATTACACGCGAGTGTATCATTGAAGGTTCCATGTGCACCGCCGTATGTACACATCTGCGGATGTCTGTTAAATTGTTTTTTGTACTTGTAGCATGTGTAAATGTTGAGTTATGCGGACGGTAGCATGCATTTCCACTATCGTCCATGACCAGGAACAATCAAACCGAACCTGCAACATTTTCGTTTTTGTCGTACTGAGTGACCTGTGGAGTTTCCACTTTTTCTATTTTATTAATTTTGGTAGCAGAAATGGCTGAAATTAACGATGGAAATTACTCCAACAAAATACAGATTTTTTAACGATGAATTCAAAATTAATTAAGAGATTTTGAAAAAATAATTAATAAGCTACAGGGTTATTATCTTTTATTAAATTATATCCAACATAAGTTATTGTAATGCATTTCACCATTTATCGAATGTATAATTCATATAAATTCTTTTTTTATATTCAGTATACACCTTCATAAACGTTAAGTCTGGTATAATTCACTACCATGTATCACTTTATTGTCATTTCTGAATTAATATGAAACCATAATAATGTCTTTTGTACAATTCTTTACGTTTCCTGTATGTGTGTGTTTTAAGGCCGAAGAAGACGACAAACGTTTCCCAAATTATATACAATATCATTGGTATCGTCTTACTTAAAGAGAAATCAGGGTTAAATATTGTTACGGAAAAGTACAGAATCCTGCTTCCGCCATCGACTTTTCGACCAAGTAGATACGCCGCAATTTGAATTTAAGCATCTTATTTCAAATTGTCGTGCTATAAAATTACCGCGAAAGGTAGAAATCTTGACGTTTTTGACCCGTGCAAACGTCAACTTGTCGACCTAGAATTAAGCGTGAAAAGTCGAAATTTAAAAGCCTTAACTTCAAGTTCTCGCGCAGAGATGTCTCGCGAAAAGTAGAAGTATTGAAGTTTTTTTTACCCTAGAATTCTTGTGCAAACATCAACTTGCCGACCCATTATCTACCGGGAGATATTGAAATTAAGCGGACTGTTCTCAACATTTCGACCAAGACTTTGGTCGATAATATCGCTTAAATTTCGCTTTGTCGTTCCATGACGATTTTTACCAGGGTTCGAAGTCTCTACACCGGTAATCGGTGTCTTGGTAAATTTGTATATTATCACCGCTTTTATTGTCGATTTTCAACTTTCGTACCTGCATCGTGTCTCCTTTGCCCGCCATTTTTTCGGTGAGGTAATAAGATACACGCTTCCGAAATTTTATCCTACCGCGACAACTTGAAGTTAAAAAGTTCTAATATCGCTTTATCGCGGAATTAAGAACTGACACGAAAAGTAGAAGTTAAGACTTAAAGCCTACACATTCAGTCGGCAAGTTGACATTTGCACGACAACCGTCGCGTTACAAACTTCCACTTTGCAACTTTTTGAGCGAGAAGTTGAAATTAGCTCTCTAATTTCTATTTTTCGTGGTAACTTTTTGGCCGAGAAGTTGAAATTTGTGAAATAATTGTCGTGTTAAAAACTTCAAGATAATGCTTAATTTCAAGTTGTCGCGTATCTATCTGGTCGAAAAGTCGGTGGCGGAAAGAGGATTCCGTAGAAAAGGTATGCACTGTGTCCCAAATGTTTTGCGTGTAAAATTGGCGAGGCTTGTTTTGAAAACTTATGGAAAACAAAGAATATTTTGATTGGTCATAACATTTTAAAATGTCGAAAACCGCAATTTTATATTTCCAGTACGATTGTCACTCGGTGAAAATGTATCAATCTTACACTGTAATAAATGGATATCCGCTATATAGTGTATGGTATAGTGCCTAACTCCGGATTCACTGTACGTTGCATTAGAAAACTCGATGGAGATACATGGCCACCATGTGTAAATGAAAACAATAACACATGCAATTTGAAACAAACTGTTTATTTGGTAAATTCTGGTTCTGTCTACATTAAAGCTGTCAGCTTTTTTTTCGGCGGATGTCGTATTAAGAACGAATTCGTGACCATGCCACGTGATTTCAGTTTGCAAATCAGACTACTCGATAACATACCAATTGACCAAAAAACGGATTATCCATATTAAGAATATCATCCAGATAGCGTGATGTATTATTAAATGCAGTTATAATATCTGCCTGCTTTAACGTCTTGGAAACGAAATATTTTTAACATTGTTGATTCTCGAATAACTTAATAAATGACAAACTAACTGCCCTAATTCAAAAGACTTTTGCCAGAGAGAATGCTACATTTCTCGCTTGCAGTTTTGATAAAGCTTTTTTACTAGCAATATTATTAAACATTATACAATGTGGACCTGTGACGAAGTTTGTAAAGCCCTTTCCTTTTTATTGAACAACATTTACATCAGGTTTGGGAATGCAGTTTTTAGACAAGTAGTTGGTATTCCCATGGGAACAAATTGTGCACCCCTTGTCGCAGATTTGTTTTCATATTGTTATGAAAGAGACTTTATGTTGAGCCTTTCTCCAGATACGCAGGCAGATATTATAACTGTATTTAATAATACATCACGCTATCTGGATGATATTCTTAATATGGATAATCCGTTTTTGGTCAATTGGTGGGTACTATTTATCCTAGGGAGCTTCAGTTAATTAAAACTAACAATTCGGATACTGATGCTTCATTTTTAGATTTACATCTCTCTATTTATGACAATATTATACATATCAAAATTTATGACAAGAGGGATGATTTTAACTTTAGTATTGTAAATTTTCCCCATTTGGATGGGGACTCAGGCTACATCTTATGGGGTATATATTTCTCAATTAATTCGGTTTGCCAGAGCGTGTAGTCATGTCATGCATTTCAATGAACGTAATCTATATATTACAAGTAAACTTCTTCAGCAAGGCTACCGTTATTACAAATTGCGTAAATAGTTTGCTAAATTTTACTATCGTAATTCTGATTTAGTTTTAAAATTCAATAGTAATTTAAAGACACTTCTGCGAGAAGGTATTTCAAAACCCGTTTTTTATAGGGATGTGGTTTACAAACTTCGTAAGATCTTGGGTCATGGTAATTTTCCAAATGTATTTGGTAAAATTATAAAACGTTTTATTAAAAGAGGTTACGACCCAACTGTTTTGAGACATACCGCATGTTTAGTGTTCAACCCGTTTACAGTTGGACACTACGCTTCCCTCTTTGATTGTGTCTGACGGAAGAGGGGGAGGACTCTATGATAAGCAGTTTTTAAATCCTACCAGGACAGAACTGTTTTGATATCTGTCTTCTGGCCTGTTTCGTCGGGCCCTTAAGGGTGTTTCTCTTGTTGCTCTGTCTTCTGAAAAGGCATTGAGTACATACGTATTTGGTTCTAAAGGTTTGCTTTTTATATATTTATACACGAGCATTTTTGTGTTTTACATGCCATGCCTTTTTGTTTCCATTACGTGTGTTAGAGATTCACCTGGAGGGGATTACTTTTATTTACACTGTCCCGTGTCTTTGCAACATAGTGAGGGTAAGAGTGAGGTTGGGTGCGCACCATAAACCGGTTTAAGCTCCCCAGTGGTGTTTTTGCCACTGACCGTTCCAAGGCGGTGCCCCATTGTGTTCCTTTGTTTGTTCGTTTTGTCCTCTTGTGTAGGCTTTGTGTGTGTGTGTGTGTGTTCCTTTGTTCGTTTTGTCCTCGTGTGTTGGCTTTGTGTGTGTGCACGTGTATGTGTGTGTGTTTGTGGTGTGCACGTCTGCGTGCTGTAGGTTTCGTTTTGGGGAGGCTGCGATTTTGGTACGTGGCATTCCCTGTTTGATATTTGTCTTTGTTTTTTCACAGCAATTAGACATGATGTTAATAGTTTTGAAATATTTGTAGTTGTACAAGAGCTTGAATTAGCGATGAAGCGAGCTTTATATGGTTGTTTATGCAATTTAGGAATCACGTACATGGTTGGTAGTTTAAGTTGTTGATCGTCTATACGAACTTTTAAATTAGAAACTTCAGTGATGTGATCAATGACCAAATTATTTTCAACAGAAGGACTCAATGTATAAGTTTTAGTGCAATTGTTGTTAAGTGTGGTGTTTGGTTTTGCTATTTGCAAAATGTTAGATAGATGATAGAATGACACGACTTGTAAACCTCATATACTTCTTGTCTTACTACACTTAGCCAACAATCTTCTTGATTTTCCCTCTCCTGATTGTGCAACGCTAAGTGAAAAGTCAGACAAGGAGTGTTTAATGACGCTGTTTACAGTTTTAAAGCTACGCTTCGCTCAGAATATTTAGCAAGAATATTGATTTATCTATACTGATAAGTAAGTTTAATAAATGTAATCGAAACCTGTTCAAATACCAATATGTATCAATTGACAGGGAGAGCTGAATACGGTCTGCGTATCACATGAATGAGGGTGTGATTAGCCGATCGATTAATGTCTTCTAGGTAGAGAAGTGACTTCAAGACCACTGCTGTAATTATTCGACATAGAAAAAAAAACGAAACAATATTGCACCGTTACGAGACCTTTGTGAAAAATTAAAAGAGAACCATTTAAATGGTTAGAGTGTTGTGTTTAGTTTTGCTATTTTCAAAATGCTAGATAGATGATAGAATAACACAAATGATATGAACACCTCATAAACTTATTGTCTTAATAGAATTCGCCGACCATCTTTTTAAAAGATATTTCTGGTTTTATTCTTTATTGCTGTCTACGTATTGCTGATTATTTCGTATATGGCTACCAAGGGTCTACATTGAAAGATATTTCTTTTCTTGACGATAGTTAAAAACGATCATACGCTGGACCAATCCTTAAATGAGCAAAAGTATTTATCCATAATCACATGGCATTCATCGGGAATAATATCAGGTTGACATTAAGGTTAGATGGTATAAAATTCCTCCGTTTGACTCATTCTTATCTTTTGAATAAAGAAGATCAACCCGAATGTGTACCATGTCAAACACCGCTAACTATTAAACATATTCTAATCGACTGTGTGGACTTTGCTACACAGCGCGGTACATATTATGACGTTCAATCTTTGAAAGAGTTATTTGAAATCGTTTCAGTCGGAAATATTTTATCGTTTTTAAAGCAGATAGGAATATATAAAAAAAATCTAACATTTCATATTTTTGTTTACATCTTGCAATATTATTATGTTTGCAGCTGATATTTGAACACACACGTATATACATTTTTACATAACTGTTTTTAGATATGCTTTACATTTTACATGGATGTTTTTAGATATGTTTTACATTACTCATAGTGTTCTTTACAATTTTACATGGATGTTTTTGGGTATGCTTTACATTTTTACATCAATGTTTATGCTTTACAGTTGGCGTTTGCAATATGACTTCTTCTCGGCGATATATGACCATTTTGTGTCGATTCGCCGTAAAACCCAACTCACTCACTCACTCCTCCGCTACTATTTTCTATGTAAAATTAACAATTTATAACAATTTTTATCAGCATTTCTAGCCTTTCACTTCCTGCGAGACTATCCTTGTCTTGAAGGTCTGTCTTTAGGCAATAAAAAAATACCAAAAATAAAGGGTTGACCTTAATGCAGTGAAACCATGGTCAGGTGATTGAGACACATGATGAAAACGCTAATATTACGTAGGTAGACATCAAGAAATACCTACTTTCACTTTCATTTTACAAAACAGCTTCGACTCAACTTTTGAAGCATATAACTTAGCTTAAAAACACCCGCAGACATTCCTCTTTACAATCAAGCATCAATAAAGCTTATATCTGGCATGGAAATGGCCGTTTCTAGGCGGGAAAAATGCACAATACTGATATGGACTACATTCGAGTGGACCACGGAGGCATATCCGACCAATTACTACCTCCAAATACCTATAATTCATAAAATGATTTGCAGGCTTTATTCTACGTTTTCAGGATAAATGACGTTACGCCATCACTTCCAGTTTATCAAACGTGCTGAAACTACCAGAACTATCTTAATCAATATCTGTACGTTTTCATTCAACCTATTTTCAGCAAGTGCTTGTGTCATATACAATGGGTTGCTCCTTTAATAGTTATAATCTAATCAAACTACGAAGTATTTCTGGTGATTTCACCGGTGCTGGAAAGCTCAATTTTACACCCCAGGGTGTAAGATGACCCTCGTGCTATAAAGTACGTCTAACGATCAACATCTATGTAGTAATTGTGTGCAGTAATTATTTTTATTACGTAAACCTGGATAAATTTAATATTCCTTTAATATACCTTGATACTTCGTCTTTGTTCCTTATAATATATTTCTCGATTCATAAAACGTGAAAATTGGGCTCATCGGGCCAGGCACGAGATTAGAACATGCCGTAATTTACAGGTGTAAAATTATACTGCTGTTGAAAGTTATGTACAGCTGTTAGACTGGCTTGTTTCGAAATTACAGCTGTAAATAATATTGGAAGGAAAACATGAGTATTGTCAGCCATCTTTTATGCATTTTGGCGGGATATAACTGAAATTCAGAGAGACGTCACGTCCTTTAGAATATTAGAATTTTAAGTGTTATGGAGTAATTGTTATTGTTTTAACATCTTATATAATATACAAGGATATTTATATGACAGTCATTAATTATTTTCAATGCATTTGAAGCTGATGAGTTTGAAATAAATGATTACAACATTATAATACGTTTTCATGACAGACATTTTTATAAACGCTCAGATGCATAGTGTTTACATTGTAACTCTTGAGCTTTTCAATTTCAATACTGTAAACATATTCCATATTTTTCTTTACTTACTTGGTCATTTATTTTGCGTTTCTGTAGAAATTGCTATGAATTTGTACAGAATAACAAGTCATCATAAAACGTTGTGTATCTGTAGTCTCGTCGCCTAAAATAATGTCCCCTTTTCAACACCTTAAACATTTCTACAGCTGTAACACAGCAGCTGTACATTTTTTTCATTTTTAAGTCTGTAAGCTGTATCTACTTTACATAATTCCAACAGTTTTGCAGTCGTTTAACAGTTGTAAAATGAAATCTGCAACTGTAAAATAAATAGTTATTCAAAATCTATAGGTGTTCACTTGAAATAATCAGGACTGCAATTTTGCAATTTTGAACAAAAAATACAAGTCTTTTACAACCGTAAAATTTAGTACTGGCGTGACCGTCGTCCCCCAACCCTGCTCCGCTGTTTGAACGAGAAAGAGAGACAACTATACTTGGACAGTTCTACATTGATATAACAAAGGTATATATCACATATTTGTTTGTTAGCTACCACTTTATAAATAGTATGTTTTCAAGCTTTTAAAAATTACCTTTATAATATTGTATTTTAACAACGAATTGGATAAAACAAAGGTATGTATCACATATTCGTTTGTTAGCTACCACTTTATAAACAGTAAGTTTTCGAGCTTTTACCTTTATAAGCATGATTTAATACTGTATTTTAACAACGAATTGGCAGGCGATTGTGGTCGATGAGAGAATATAGAAATTTTCATCTAGAACAAATGCAAGTCTATCGGTGTTGGTGTTTCTTTTCACTGTAAATACCATCCATGATTTAATTGTTATAATTTTAGTTGTTATATGTTGAAGACGGCCTTTCAAACGGTTTTGAAACATTCACGATTTGGTCTGTGTAATTTTTGACCCAGTGAACTTTCAAGAGCTGCTCTGGGTGTGTTTTTTTTTACAGATAATGTAGTTTTAATACAGTATCACAGTATAATGTTGATATCTGATACTTACATTTACATAATATGCAAAAGTAATGTCTGTGTGTGCAAGGTCGTGTTTAAAAGCTTTACCCCAGACTTGTTACTGACAGTACGGCACGACAGTATACGATATATACCCGTAACACTTTATAAAAGTGATTTAACCCTTATCATGCTAGACACGATTGATTATGCCTTTGCGACCAGTGTAGATCATGATCAGCCCGAACATCCGTGCAGTCTGATCATGATCTTCACTGTTCGCCATTCAGTCAGTATCTTTTTGGTAAGCACCCCTTTTTACAGTTAATAGTACTGTCCAATTTGAAAGATGGTAAACTTTGCTGTAGAAATTTAGCAGGATAAGGGTAAAACTGATTACGATCAAGGCTGTATGAGCAAATAACTTCTTTCCCTACAACTGCTAACTAACCAGGTTAATATTCACCTCATATCTTTTGACAACTTTTTGTCACTTGTATGTACATGCGTGTCCCTGCATTACGGATGTAGTAGGAACAGTCGGTATGTTGTAAAGGATATTTCAACATATGATAAAAGGTTTAAATATTACAGTTTGTTTCGGAATTGTTTTATAATATGTAATAGATAATATGGCTTGCTTTAATATTTTTTCGTCACGTTTGTTGTCCCGTTTGCAGAAAATTTTGTCGTTAGTGAACTTGTAAGTAGACTAAGCACGCATCCAAGCTAGATTTTAGCTGCTCAGGCCCGGTGGAGGTAATGAAATGTGACACTACTTAATATGCCTGGTACTATGTTCCACAGTACCATTTTAATACGATCGTTAAATGTCCGAACGTGAAATCAAGACAAATTACTACATTTATTTCTGGCGCTGATTGTTCACACATTAGATTGTTAATGTTTTGCCTGTGTTTTACCTAATTATTGTATATGAAGCCCCAAACCCCCACCACACCACACCCTACCACCCGTAGATACTCGATCTAAATTTTATAGTTCAAACGTGTTTATTTTCTATTTAGTACTATTTTTAGGAGACTGTTAAATGTTTCTAATACAGGCATGAGTAAATACGAGGATTACAATAGTGCGTCGCGTAACTATGACAACCAGAGGTTTGCTTTGGGTTCTGACGTCATGGCAGCGATGATACAGTTTCACTGTGGGAAACCTTTGAAAGTAAGTAGAAACTATATCATATAATATACTCAATTATTCCTTTTTGGAAGATTATGATCGATATTTCATACTACTATAAAGGTTCGAATACTATTTAGAAATTAGTTACATTTATCTCAACAAAAATATGTTTTTATACAAAATGGAATATGCATATTGAAAGGGACCTTGTAAATATTGTAAGCATTCGAATATCAAAGATGTTCAACTTCATTTAATTTTAGCAGAGCTACCGACGCCGCTAAGCGGCACAGACAGCGTCGAATTACGGTTAGACGTGTGAAAAAGAAAACAGATATCGTGTATACTATCGAGTTGAAAATTCGTGGTATTTTATATGAATCGGTGTTGTTCGGGTTTCTTCAAAGCTTGCTGTTTACGGATTATAAAAGCGTCCCGCTTACTGTTTTGACATTGAATAACAATGTAAATGAGTGTTTGATAATAAGAAATTAGCGCTCAATAAATTTTCTACGTAGAAAAAAAGCTGTAATAAATAAATTTCAATGTGAAACGAGTTCGTCACGCTGCCGTAACTGAAATTTATTATATATACATACGTTTGTAAGGTATGACGTCATAGTTCAACTGTGACTCAAAGGTCAGTGCATCCCCTCCTCTCATCATCGGCACCAGACCTTTTTTATTTCACTAGTTTTACTTTTTTATTGTATTTATCATGAATAATGTAACAAAAATCATTCATGTGAAAATTTAACAAGCGATTTGTTTTGATGTCAGGTTCCAATGTACTACCTTTACAGTAGATATAACATTTTAAAAAAAGTTTTGGGGTCCAAATTAACAAGCGTGGAATTTTGGAAAAACACATTATTGCATCCACTATCTTGAAAATCACTGACCAGAGTTTTTACACTTGGCAAAACCTTTTGGCTATACCAATGAGAATAAACATTAAAAAGGTTCCCCGTACCATCCCTTCTCTATAGATATAAAAAGATTAATCTTAAAAAAGCCGTGCCATGAATATACAACCACTTTAGATTCCCTACAGTAACTTAGCCCAGGGTAATACGGATGAGTACAGCCAGTCTACCTACCCGTCTACCTATCGGTTTCTTTGTTATCTCTCTAACTCGTGACATTCCGCAATATAACATTGCAACACAGCATAGTTGTACGTGTATACTATATTACACACACTAGAGCTAATGCGGCTTTATGTATAATTCTTAAATTAAGTTATTAAGTTTATTATTGATTGGTGAGAGTACAGTCTTTCTTTTGGTCATGTTGTGTACATAGCTGTTATAGCAATACCACAGTCTTTAAACAGAAGCAGTATATTTAAAATAATATCACATTAAAAGTATTTCACGGGCATGCAATTATATCAGATACATTTATTACCTGCGGCCTCCAGGCCGCAGTATATTGGAATGCAACAAGTAGTGTAGCACATGGGGACTGGGTGATTTCACGTGACTTTTTACCGATATGCGATTGGCTTATCGCATTTATGGAACGCCGTTTTTGCCTGGCACTCTATATGATATATAGAGAAATGTTTGTGACCTGAATTCCTCATTCATTATTTCATATAATTTATTCAAACTTTCAGCAATGATCAATATTGATACCAAGTTGTACATAAAGGATTTGTTTTGCATTGCTCATTAATTTCCTGGATTATGGTCCTGTGTTGTCTTCAATGCTCTATATGTCAACGAAGTCCAGGTGAAAGCATGAATCACATTTGTGAAAGCTCTAGTAAAGTGTTTCAATAGTCAAGGACCAGTTGAGCTAAAAATTATGTTATACATGAAAGGGAAATATAGTTATTTTGCTCAAATCAAAAACTTTCAGAATTAAGATATACATATTTCACAGATCTACTTGCAACATTAAAGCGTAATGGTATAATAGAAAAAGCACCTTATTCACCAATAAGTTACTTTTTAGGCCGAGTGGTTACTCAAACATCCATAAAAATTTCTCGTCTGTATAACTTCTGGCCGCAGGAACTCTTTCGGCTTGTATTAAATTTTGTCTTGTGCTTAACACTGACATTGTTACAATTCAAGTACTAATCCCCAATGATAACGTGATTCTCGCCGAAACGCGAGGACGAGTCCATTTTATGATAACTGATAAAATAACAATTCATATTGCTTGCACATTTTTTGACAAGTAAAATATTAGTATTTGTTTAATTTTAACTATCCAGTTAGTATACTGCAACATAGCTCAGTCGAATAAAACTAGAAATATTTAGATTTTAACATGTTAGAAAAATGCTGAATTCCCTTTGTTTCATTTTAATCTATTTATAGTCATGTTTGTAAAGTTATCGTTGGGGCATAGTAATTTCCTGAATATTGTGCTATTTTTTAACCTGTCAAATATGCATACATTACACGCTCTGTGCATTCGATATTATAATGTTCGGCCCAACTTCGGTGCTATCCGTATGTTTTACGGAAAGAAATTTTGGTAAAGGCATACAGACACTAAATAGAAAAATGTCGCGAAAAAAAATGGTAGTCGCATAATGGCGGACACAAATAGTCCTCAGTTTTTTTGCTCTGTAGAGCTATTTTCCTTATTTTCTTTCCAATTGTTTTGCTAAAATCACATGCCAGATCAATCTTGACATGTAGGTAGCATTTTCATAATGAAATAACAACATGACAAAATTTTTCATGGAAACTTAGATCATACACCACCAGTATAATTTGGGGTCTCATTTTTTAGCTGATTTTGCAGTTAATTGTGTGTTTGACTGAAATTATTTTTCTTGCATCAAACATGACCCCCACTTTTCTTTTGATTTTTAGTTAGCACTGACAATATTCTTCAAGAAAATGTAAGTTACAGAAATTGAAAATGGGTCCTGATGTGTGCTGCGGTCATTGGAAATATATCAATTTTATATAGAATAAAGAACAACAACTATTTAGTGTGTTATAACCTGAAGTGTCTAAATATCATTATTAGTATTGTAAGTGAAACACACTCTCATCGATCGTATCTGTGGCTCAGTGGTTACAGCATTTGGCTCGAATGCGGGAAATCGCTGGTTCGAGCCCATTAGCGAGCACATTTTTTATTTTTCATTTTCAATTATTTATATGATTTATATGACTTCGATGACAGCAGTACTGACACCGCGAATGAAACTGAATGATGAATTTAGCTAGTTTTAATTCATATTTATGAAATTTGTGTAGTCGTGAAATGAACTGTGAAACAAAAATACATAATATATATATATATAAATGAGAAATTAATAAAAGAGATAAAAATGAAAAAAAAAATACTTGTGAAAATAAAATGAAGGAAATACTGGATAAAAAAGGATATGTACAGAGTATTTGTTGAAATTTGTTGGGAAAAAACTCAGATACTGAACGGTATCGATCTTACGAACTCCAGGTTTCAAGCCATTGACGATGACAACTGAGCTATCGTGTCTTGCGTATATATGTTTACACGCTTTAAAAATAAACTATTTAATTGCTGGTTACTTTCCGTATACAAAACGGAATGTACCGAAAATCAACCGAAGATTAAAATATTCTATGCACCGCCCATTTAATCAGTATGCATTTGACAGTTCAATAAAATAGGACAATACCGACGGTTAAAAATAAATAGCCTATTTAATAACGGTTAATTTGAAAGCGATAATATTACACACTGATAGCCACACGAAACCTACATGCAGATATAGACTTGCCATAGTACGCTAATCAGCTACCACTACTGCGGGAAATATAAAGTGGTAGTATGGGACTGGGAATTCATGGCATGCCTAGCAGTTCAGTAAATTAAACAGGGATTTTTGAGAATATCGGCGAACAGTGTTAGAGTAAAATTCTAATCAATAACTTTTACTAATGAGCCGTGAACATAAGAAAACCAACATAGTGGCTTTGCGACCAGCATGGATCCAGACCAGCCTGCGCATCAGCGCAGTCTGGTCAGGATCTATGCTATTCGCTTTCAAAGCATATTGGAATTCGAGAAACTGTTAGCGAACAGCATGGATCCTAACCAGACTGCGTTGGTTTTCTCATGACACGGCTCAAATGGTTTGTCTACAAGCATCGTACACATAAATGGTTGTTTGTCATTCTCCCGTACCAGACGTCTACCATGGCAGTATTTTTGGCCGAAATTAAGTCCCATTCTTCCTTCCAAAAAGTACGTAATTTGACCATAATGTCATATAAAGAGAATTACAATAGTCATTGTCTATGACCCCAGGGTTACGTAAATTCTGATTTCCATAAAAACATAGGAATTGGAACATAAAATATTTACATTAAGTCTTCATTTCCAAACATACACCCGAATAGAGACACAATTTCTTTAATTAGACTATAGGCCTAATGAGATTCTGTTACGTTTAAAAGTTTCAAAGGCCAATCTTTTAAATTTGAAGCATTTATTATTAGTGATTGGTTTCTACGATAGTAATTTATGTAAAAGGATACAGTACGTTTCAATATGAATAACAGAAATTATTCAAATACGTTTTTCTCTTCATCTTGGTGCAGATGTATATACATGTATCTATACCATACTTTCTTTTATCATGTTTTCACATGTTGAGATTTAATTTTAATGCAGTCTAAGTCATAACAAGCTTATACATCATGTACTGCATTCAGAAATTATGGATTATCGTTAATACAAATAATTGTAATAATAAAACATAAACTTCCTAAAACGGAAATATTTGCAGCCATTGTAATAACACCACTTCTTTATTTTTTTATTGGGCACTGGTGATTTTTCAAGGGAGTTCTGCCTTTTAGATAGCACCTAATTTCATGTTATTTATTTATTGGTTTATTAAGAAGATTTGATATGGTTTTGTAGGACTTGCACGTCCTAGATGCAGGTTGCGGGACCGGAAACTATGCAAAGGCTCTAATTGATTATGGTGTAGGTCACGTGACTTTGTTAGATGCCTCACCTGGCATGTTGGAGAAGGCCAAGGACAAACTTGCTGATGCAATCGAATCAGGAAAGATTAAAGCAGTTGTGGAGTCTGCAATGCCACAGATTCCATTTCCAGACGCAAGCTTCGATGCTGTTATGTTTAATATGGTGAGTACAAAAATGAAAGTTCTTGCTGTTTGTGAGTCGTTAAGTACTAATAAATCATATACGCTTTTAAATGTCTTGTTAGCATGAAAGATGGACACACTTAAGAATGTTGCAAAATTTATGAAATTTCATATATCTTTGTCAGAGTTCTATATTCTTACTTGAGCCTAAGTGGCGTATAATTTTGTATAATATATTTATTATGTACATGTTTCGAAAAAAGTCAAAAGTAGATAGAGATTTATGTAATGCATAACCAGGGTTACACGAGATATATAGTTTGTCAAGGTTCGAGATATCACATCATTTAAGTTAAAATTTAGGATGTCTGCAGTATCCCTGTTTTACATTAAGAATATAACCAAAAGTCTAAAGCATAATGATAATCACACTGTCTCCTCTGTCATCTATTGATGTTATTCCTTTACATATTGAGTGAAAAAGTTTTATATCATATACGCTAAGTTTTATTTAAGATGGTTCTTAAATTACCAACTTGCAGAATTAAAAAAAAAATGTAGATAATGAAAAGTATTTAAACCTTGTTTGTAAATGCACAAGCATGTTTGTAAATGCACAAGCAAAACTGAATCAAAACCATTACATTTCCATTGCTTTAAACACACAAGATAATAAAAACTTTGAAAATGTTAATACGTTTCTAGTAACGGAAACGTTAAAAATGGAACCCATGATGCTATTCCAACATTTTAAGAAAAGAAATCCCAACGTTTAAAGTGCGTTTATTTCTCTCATTTCTTGACAAAGAATATGAAAAAATCATACTTTTTCTCCTGCGATTTAGAAGCTCATGAGTATTTAAGAGTAGTTATTTTTTAACTTTACTGATAGAGTAAAGTTGTATAAATTACAAAAATTGTTAAAAGCGGAAACAGCTCATTCCTGCGATGTAATGATCAATCTGCACCAGTCTAGAGCAAAGACAGTATGCTCACTTTTAACGAAAGTTAAACAAGCACATTACGGTATTTACGTTGATTGATTGGTCAGAATATATAATTATCATTTTCATTACTTTTGTGCTCTGTGTCTTTTAGTTTAAGCATTTTAATTGTTATCAGTAAATTCAAACAGAGATCATAGAACAAAAAATCATTTTTAATGTATAAGCAGCGGGCACCGTGGCCGAATGGTTAACGTCACTGGCTTCAAGTCACTTGCCCCTCACCAATGCGGGTTCGAACCTTGCTCGGGGCGTTGAATTCTTCATCCGAGGAAGCCATCTAGCTGGCCTACGGATAGTCGATGGTCCTAGCCAGGTGCCAGCTTGTGATGAAATAATGCACAGAGGGGCATCTAAATCTGGAAAGTCGCCAGATGACCTACAACTGTGTCGATGTGACGTTAACCCCACTTAATATGTATAAGTACTACTTGAATCACACGAAAAATATAAAAAAAGTTTGTGCCTTTACTATTTGAAATTGTGCCTCCACTATTTGAATTTTTTTAAAAATGAGAGTTTTAGTTGTTGCGATTTCGTCGGCGCCGGCCTTCATCGCAGAAGTTTTGCATGCTTACAGCTTTCTGTAAAAGTGCAATGAAAAATGATTTTAAACTCAACACATGCGTTTGAGATTTTGAGATGTTCTCGCATGACAAGTTACATAATGCTTTTATTTTGTCAAAATTATGCCCCTTCTTAACTTGGAACGTTTGGTCAAAATTTTCTCAAAAGTTAACAAACATTACATATTACTTTGGCAACATAAGACCACATCACCAAGCTAGGTTCCATACCTCCAACTTACAACTTACAGAATAATGCCCTTTTTTCAAGACGAGAAATGTTGCAAAAGTTTTTGTGTGCAAGTAGGGCTTAAAATAGTCGAGCGCGCTGTCATTTGACAGCTCTTGTTAAGTAAGATCATGAGCTGTTTGACAGGGTAACTTGAAGGTGCTTTTTATACTTAATGCTCTACTTGCCTCTTAGTTTACGAACAGAACTCACTTCTGTTCAGTAGTGGTCTAAACTTAAAAAAAATAATTTCTAAATATTACATGCCAGGTGCTTCATCATTTAGAAGGGAACCCTAATGGCGAGAATTTCCCAACAATAGAGAAGGCTCTCGCAGAAGCAAGACGAGTTTTGAAACCTGACGGGGTCCTTGCAATCACTTCCGGTGAACCACCGCGTGAGTATTACAAAATATGGTTTGTACATCTGAATCAAGACATCGTGAAACGCCATGTGAAACATTACCTACATGACAGGAAGTGGCACGAGATATTCCGGAAGTGCGGTTTTAACTGCGTAGACTACATACATATAAATGTAGATATTCCGGAGCATACCTACAAAACACTGCTTGATCCGGAAGGACCTCTGAAGAAAGAATGGCGAGATTGTAATTCCTACTGGGCATCTGCTAATGAGGAAGATTTGAAAGTAGTCGAGGAGAAAATAAATGAAATGAAAAGTGCCGGAACGCTAGAAAACTTCATTGAAACAAAAAACACTTGTCAAGGATTCTTTGTTGTTCCAATGCTAATCGGCAAACCGCAATTAGCGGAATAGAAGCATAAATAAAAGTTTATATCAGGAAGAATGAACACATTTGTGGGTTTTGAAAAGACTTAACAAACATGAATATGTTTGGTATTAAACAAGTTGTGTAGCATCATTTTCCCAGTCTCACATAAACATTAATAATCTACTCAGAAATTCAGTAACTTTATTGTAATATACGCTAGTGTTTAGATATATGCCTCATTTTTCTTAATTGATTGTGGAAAAACCGGGACAACTTTTATGTAGTACAACGTGGATGATGCCTCTCATTTTTAGGTTTATTTTGATATATTTTGACAGATCTGTACCTGGTAAGGATTTTTGTGGACTAAGAAATTTATTTTTTAGAATTACTTTCCTTTGTTGTTCCTATAAATATATTTTTTTTATTATTGGCCATACAGAAAAACCAACACCATTTTGTTTTGGTACAACATGGATGATACGTCAAATTTAAGGTGTATTTTGACCTATCTCTGCTTGTGTGTGTGTGTGTGGATGATAGTTTCTGTTAAATAACTTTAGTTTGCGTCAAGATATTGAAATGAAACTTGTTTGAATTGGTCAAGAACATCCAACGGGAAAATGATCACTCAACAAATAAATTGTCTTCTGTTGTCTTCTATTGTACTATATAGTATATAAAACTATGTATATTGTCTATAGAAATTATGAACAAGAATCATTTAAGAAAAAATGTCCTTCACTTTTTTTGCAGTCAAATCAATTTTAACTGAATGTGGTTTAAACAACATATGGGACCAGCAAACTGTAATTAATAGTGAATGGCTTAAAATGGCAGTTAGACATAAACTTAAAGATTTATTCATAACTGGTTGGCACTCCCTTATTTGAAATTCCAGCAATAGCACCTTTCATAGAAAATTTAAAACTTCTTTTGGCTTAGAAAAGTACTTAAGCAACACCCCGAAGTCATTATTGCGATTTATGATAAAATTCCGCACGCGAAATCATAGATTACCTGTTGGACAAGGATACCAATAAACCTTGGGAAATGTAACACGTGTGAAAATAAGTTAGGGGACGAGTATCATTATCAGTTTGAATGTAACCTTTTTGTACAATTCATTCAACCATACTACTTAAAACATCCAAATGTATATAAATTAGAGCAACTTTTGAATACCATTTACAGGAATTTGTGCAAGTTCGTTAAAGTATTATTGTTACAATTCAGATAGGTTATATTCTATAATTAGCCGGAGTTACACATACATATACACATATATTGGTTTTGTTAACTAGAAATAAAAATTTTGCATTTCGTCGTGTTAGCTTTGTTAAAACTTTGTTGATAAATTACTTAGCATGAGCCTCAAACATGTTGTTAATATATGACCTCATTGATTCATGAAAAGAGTGAAATAAAGGATTTTTACTTGAATTTTTGACTTGACTTGGCTGAAATGTTTGAGTTATTCGGGCGATGTGTCAGCAAATAATGGCTTTGGGCTTCAACATTCTAGTTTAATTATTAAACCCAACGTGATGTCGGTAAAATAGATACATAGAAATAAAATGCTGTCTTAACAATTTAAGCATTGAACGCGACTTTTGAACAAAACACAGCCCTCCTTTTATTTTATGTAAGTAACCATTTCAATGCAAATGAAATATAATTGATATTCATCTGTGCGTGCAAAACAGTATTGCCGTATTAATGTGTTCATGCTATTTGGCCCATTGTTCAAAGTTCATCTGCTTCTTTCAACTCCAAAACTTTCTGTTTAACATCATTAAATTCACCTGGGGTTGCAAATTTCCAATATGATGTCGCATCACGCCGGACCCTTAAAAACATAGTAATCTTTGATCAGATAGGACCTAAGCGTATTAAACGTTTGCTCGCATTTGGCGCCGTATGCTACAGGGTGAGAAAAATGTGCAGTCAGTCCGCTTACAGGGCGAGTGATCTACCGACTGAGCTAACCGGCTGCCTGACACGTCTCCTCCACTAACGTGACGAAGTCCGAACCGTGACATATACCCCCACATATTGGAAACTCGTCCTCGAGTTCCGGAGGTACATAATATTGCATGCGTCGTAAGACTGACCAAGCAAGCATGCCACGGTCCCATGTTTGGCGCCATATGTCACAGGGTGAGAAAAATGTGCAGTCAGTCCGGGACTCGAACCGGGGAGGCGAGCGCTATACCGACTGAGCTAACCAACTGTCTGACACATCTCCCCTAACGTGACCAAGTCCGTACCGTGACATTTGCATTACATTTCACACAAAAAAAATCAACCTCTGGGTTTGATAAAAGCTACCTTCACAGCATGTTTGCTATTGATAGGTGTACCTAAACTAAAAATATTGAGCGGAAACCATTTTTCTATTTTTGTAACATGACCCTAAATACAACAATAAGTAAGTTCTTTATATAAGTTTGCTATACATCAAGTTTGATGACAATAAGTCAATCTTAACTAAAGTCATAAACCTGAAACCACCTTTTTAGATGCTCACAGTGAAAACAATATTAGTAACAATGACATTTACACTATGTCATATAAATAACTTTTTTTATTACAAAAAGATACAGACCGGGGTTTGAACCGCATCAGACGGTAACTTTGGCTCAACGCTCTAGACCACTGCATCACTGTGGAATTTTCTTATTCTGAGCGGAAACCATTTGTCTATTTTCAGTAACTGTGATTTGAACTTTGTGTTTGATAAAAGCTAAGAAAATTATTAAAATCCCTTTTCTATGCAAATTTTAAGTATTTTTTGTACACAAGTCCTGTGACTGGAACATGGTGGGTTTTTGTTTGTTTTGGGTTTAACGCCGGTTTTTCAACAGTATTTCAGTCATGTAACAGCGGGCAGTTAACCTAACCAGTGTTCTTGGATTTTGTACCAGCACAAACCTGTTCTCCGCAAGTAACTGCCAACTTCCCCACATGAATCAGAGGCGGAGGACTAATGATTTCAAACACAATGTCGTTTATCAAATAGTCACGGAGAACAAACGCCCCGCCCGAGATCCAACTCGCGACCCCGCGATCGATAGACCAACGCTCTTACCTACTGAGCTAAGCGGGAACATGGTGGGGGTAAGAGTGTTTATTTGTTTGTTTGTTTGGGTTTAACGCCGTTTTTCAGTCATGTAACGGCGGGCAGTTCACTTAACCAGCGTTCCTAGATTCTGTACCAGTACAAACCTGTTCTCCGCAAGTAACTGCCAGCTTCCCCACGTGAATCAGAGGTGGAGGACTAATGATTTCAGACACGACGCGTTTATCAAATAGTCACGGAGAACATACACCCCGCCCGAGGATCGAACTCACGACCCTGTGATCCGTAGACTAACGCTCTTACCTACTGAGCTAAGCGGGCGGGTGTCGGGGGTAAGAGTGAGGTTAGGTGCAACATAAACCGGTTGAAGCGGCCCAGTGGTGGTTTTGCAACTGACCGTTCCAAGGCGATGCCCTACTGTGTTCCTTTGTTTGTTTTGTCCTTTGTGTGTGTGTGTTGTGCGCGCGTGTGTGTGTTCGTCATGTGCGCGTCCGCGTGCTGGGTTTGCTTTTGGAGAGGCTGCGTTTTTAGAACGTGTCTTTCCCTGTTGGATATTCATCTTTGTTTTAAAAAGGATTCTATTCTTCAGTGTGGGAAACTTCTCGTTTGGAAAGTTTGTTTGTTTGTTTTGGGTTTAACGCCGTTTTCAACAGTATTTCAGTCATGTAACGGCGGGCAGTTAATCTAACCAGTGTTCCTCGATTCTATACCAGTACAAACCTGTTCTCCGCAAGTAACTGCCAACTTCCCCACATGAATCAGAGGTGGAGGACGAATGATTTCAGACACAATGTCTTTTATCAAATCGTCACGGAGAACATACGCCCCGCCCGAGGATCGAACTCACGACCCCGCGATCCGTAGACCGACGCTCTCCCTATTGAGCTAAGCGAGCGGGTTTCGTTGGGAAAGTCAACCACAGGGTTTTCACTACTTCCCGAACGGGAAACGTGATACTTATTTTTGTAACTAACTTCCCGGGAAATACAATAAACCTTTTTTAAATATAGACATCATTGTCAACTGAAAATTACATCTGAATTTCTACCGTTCAGTTCTAAAAAATCCAAAGAAAAGTTTCATTTTTAAAACATTGAAATTTCCTAATTTTAAATTCTTTGAATTGAAAACTCCAACCGGAAAGCTCGTATGTAGATTTAAATTAAATTGCATGTCAAAGAGACGATCTCAATTTTAAAATTGTCAACTTCTCAAACCTTGATGGGATGTCCCTTCAGCGAGATGGTACGGTGTCTATATGTTTTGCAAGAGCTTGCTCAAAATAAGGGGATTATGATACTAAAAATAAAATCTGGAAAGTAGATCCCTCGGAAGCACCGAGAACAAGGCAAACAGTGAAAATTGCAGACTCGGTTTGATTGAGTCTGTTCATGAGCAGTAATGGAAAATGCAACACTGCCCACGCCCCCTAGCACCGGCTTAAGCAGTATTCAATCTTCAAATCTAAATGAGTTGAAATCAATGATCCCGAAGGACCAGAAAATATAACAACACTGAGATGAAGTCGGGGCGACTTTTTACGGCCGCCACACAGCACTTAACACCCGCTGTTGTGAAGTAAATAAAATCTGGAAAGTAGATCCCTCGGAAGCACCGAGAACAAGGCAAACAGTGAAAATTGCAGACTCGGTTTGATTGAGTCTGTTCATGAGCAGTAATGGAAAATGCAACACTGCCCACGCCCCCTAGCACCGGCTTAAGCAGTATTCAATCTTCAAATCTAAATGAGTTGAAATCAATGAAGCTTCATATTACCAAAAACGTTATCACAACAGGGTTACCGATATCATAACCTGTGGAAGGTTGCCTGATATGCAGGATCTGTAACCTCAAATTCCAATTTATTTACTTCTGCCCATGGGCAAGCCGTATGTGCATTTCTGCGGATGTCACTAAAAACAAAGAAAAATATCAAACAGGGAGTGCCACGCACCAAAAGCGCAGCCTCCTCAAAACGAACCCCCAGCACGCAAACGCGTGCACCACACTCACACTCAAAGCTTACACATCAGGACAAAACGAACAACACACACACACACACACTCAAAGCCAACACATAAGGACAAGACTAAATTGTGTGTGTATTCGGGTTTAACGTCTTGTCAACAATTGTTCAGTCATATGAACGACGGTGTCTACTTGTAGCAGTGAGCACAATGCCCAACTTTATAGTGCTGCCTCACTGAAATATCACGCCGTAGACATGTGACATGATACCCCATCCAGTCACATTATACTGACATCGGGCTGACTAGTCCTAGCAATACCCTCTTAGCGAGGAAGCTACTAGTACCATTTTTTACGTCATTAGTATGACGCGGCCGGGGATCGAACTCACGACCTCCCGCATTCAAAGCGGACGCTCTACCACTAGGCTACCGAGGCGGTTCGTCACTAAATTGTTTTTGGTACTTGTAACATGTGTAAATGTTGTGTTCTGCTCGACCCGAGGCTAGAGGGCGTAGACGGTGGCATGCATTTCCACTACCGTCCATGAACAGGCGCAATCAAACCGAGCCTGCAACATTTTCATTTTTTGTCGTGTTGGGCGACCTGTGGAGTTTCTACTTTTTCTATTACACTAGTACTACAGATCTTCCAAACTTCTGAAGAAATATAACACAAACCTTAAAACAGTTTGAAACTTGATCTTCAAAAAAACATGCATATAAAAGGAATTCGGAGTATTAAACATAATGCTTATTTTAATAAAATAGTCGCTACGCTTGCCTATCTGAGGGTGCGATGACTAATAAAGTGTAAGGCTGATGCTTTTCTCCTAAATCGGAGTGAGTGGAATTTTGTCTTGCAGCTTGCTTAGTCGTGCCTTTAAAAGTTAGGCTATTGTTGCTGTGACCGCATACAAGTTGTTGAGTACATTGGTGTAATTATACATGTATTTATGTTTTACTTTATATGATATGGTATTCTGTCACTAATGTAAGAACCGTTCTCAGTGTGGAGTTATTTTATCTACACTGCCTTGTCTAACTTGTTGAAAATAGGGTAAGAGCAATGTTGGCATGCCATAAACGCGTTCGAGCCCCCAGTTTTTGCAATTACTGGTACAAAATCCAGGAACACTGGTTAGGTTAACTGCCCGCCGTTACATGACTGAAATACTGTTGAAAAACAGTGTTAACCTCAAACGAACAAATCAGCAATCTAAATTTTGTTAGGGAAGCTTATGTCACACCAGGACCCTTTTAAATGCTCTAATAAATAGAGTCAATCAAACCGATCCTGCTTTTAATGAACATCGTTCTGAATGAAAATAAAAAGTAAGGGTCATGTTCGATGCAAGCAAAGTACTTTCAGTAAAAAATACACCGGAAAATCTGCCCTAAACAAGGCGGAAAATTGTAGTTGTGCGGTATAACATAAGCTTCCCGAACAAACTTTACATTGCAATTATTTCACGAAGCAAATACAAGATAATAAAACATGAAAGTATTTTTACGATAACTATTGTCCAAATGATTTGTTCATTTGTTTGGGTTTAACGCCGTTTTTCAACAGTATTTCAGTTATGTAACGGCGGGTAGTTAACCTAACCAGTGTTCCTGGATTCTGTACCAGTACAAACCTGTTTTCCGCAAGAAACTGGTAATTTCCCCACATAAATCAGAGGTGGAGAACGAATGATTTCAGACTAAATATCTTTTATCAAATCGTCACGGAGAACATACGGCCCGCCCGAGGATCGAACTCACGACCCCGCGACCCGTAGATCGGCGCTCTCCCTATTGAGCTAAGCGGGTGGGGTATTGCCCTTCTGAAAATGAATGTGTAGAAGTTCTCTTTATACCGCAACAGTAAAAGTGCATGTAAAACATTATTGATGAGAAGTCAGTAAGCAACAACAGCAATTAATGCCCTTCTTCAATAACGTGAGCTTTTCATGAGATTTAATTGCTTCAAGTTAGCTTACAGGATACTGTTGCTGCTGCGACTGCTGACGTTGTTGTTGTGTATAGGCTTACAGACACTAAATAGAGAAATGGTGCAAATGAAAATGTTGGCGAATTCAAATTAAAGAAAATTGCAAAAAAGTCTGCTACACGTTATTGTAGTACGTGAATTATTTCACGTCCAAACTATCTTTGTTATATAAAGAACCGTAAAATGTATATTTATTTCAAAATTGTTAAAATCCGTTGCAGCTCCGGAGCTATTATACCATTATCATTATTATAATAATCACCATTATCAGTATAACTTTATCTGAATTTGATATTATTATCGTCATTGTTATTATTATTATTTTCCACATCCATATGTCACTAATTTTGCGTTCAGAGGTGCTTTGTAGTATACATTTCGAATCTAAATAAAAGTACTGTAAACGAATGCAAAAATAAGTTTGCAACATCTGAAACATTAAGGTTTTGACATAGGGTATTGTTAGGATGAGTAATCTCAGCTCATTAGAAGGAGGTATTAAAAGGGTATTTCATATTATGTGCATGCTTAATTCGGAATAATATGACCAGTGAGAAAAACAAGTAATTCCCATGGTACAAACAAGGATTTATGTAAGTTTTCGTGAATTCGTTTTATTTTGCAAGATCCAGTTAAAAACTATACATGGCAGACTTTTCCCTGGGTTTTCTTTAAATGTAATAATAAATAATATGATCTGTGAACTGATCATTTGGAAGCATACAACGCCACCAAACTACAAAATAGCGGTTTGATTGATACTGTTCATGAGAGATGGGACAATATGCATAGCGCATGAATTCGGATGAGACAGATCATTTGGTAATACATTTCAAAATGATTAATTTATTCAGTTAGTGCTGGAAAACAACCATTTCCAATTTAATGACATAAATTATCTATAGAAAATGGGCGTGGCTATTGGCAGTCCAATGGCACCGTCGTACTCTTCTTTATTCTTGGGAAAGTTTGAAGAGGACTTTATGAATTCTTTAACCATACTTCTAGAGTTATGGCTACGGTTTGTAGACGATATTTTCATGGTGTGAAATGACTCACTAGTAAATTTATAGATTTTATCAACAGTTTTCATCCCTCCACTTAGTTTACCCACACCATTTTGCAGACTTCCATTACTTTTCTGGATGTCATTGCTTCAAAAGGTAAATCATTTGAAATCGTCACAAACGTTTATTTGAAGGACACAAATGTACATCAGTACATAGAATATTCTTGATCATATCCGAACTCATGTATGTGCGGTATACCATTTAGCCAGGCTTAAAGATATAGACGTATCTTTTCTGATAATACAAAGTTTTATAACATTTTACCGGAATTACGACAATACTTTATTGAGAGGAACTATCATATTATTGTTGACAATGCATTCAACTATTGTCCGTAAGTATTGACCTGGCACTCATTAATCTTCGCCAATATTTTCGGGCGTTTTCGTTAAATTACGCAATATTAGTATCCTGAAAGTATCCATATTACTAAAGTAACATGTAAAGCTAATCGATGACACGCTGGCGTAGAGGTAAGGTGTCTGACTTCCATGCACGTTACCACGGGTTCGAAATCACTTACTGAATAGATCTCTTTTTTTTTTCTATGATTGTACTGTAATGTTTTCGTTTACATTATTTTATGTATCATATTTTATGAATTTTAGTTGTTTTCTCTTGTTGTACTTTTTTTTGGAACGCTGGCGACAGGTAATTTGTCTTTTTTATCTAAGATACTTTTAAAACAATTTTATTCCACTTTTTTACAACGGGAAAATATGATTACTCTTAATAAATGAATAATAAACATCAAGATACGTTTGATCAAATGAGTAGTAAGTCTGCATATAAAATATGAGGAAAAAAAGGTATGGCCAGACGTAGGACTCGAACCCACAATCCTGATATTGGGGTATTGACAGGTAAACGCTTTGTCCGCATAGCTACCTGCACATGTGACAGTTAATCAATTAAGAACGATATATGTAATATTTAGTTATATCGCTATTTATGTTCGGACACTGAAAATTAATTTACGGAAATATACGGAATATTCATGAGTGCCAGGTCAATACTTACGGACAATAGGTTTCCACATTGTCACAGACAGGTGCGCTAAACCAAAGTGAAAACAATGAGTGTTGCATAAGTACTGCGCTTTGTTAAAGTTATCGACCACCAGAAGTCTAAAAAAATTGCATTCGTACAAACCAATTGTTCAAACGTCCGCAGAACATAAAAGACGTATTAGTGAAATCTAAATTTTCGGAACACAACATTAATTTCAGTTCTATTAAATGTAACAGGCGTAGATGCTCCCATTGTTGTAAAATTGTAGAGGATTCATTTATTACCAGTTCTGTTGCCGGAGAGAGATACGACTTGCGTTGTGATACTGACTGAAAATATTATTTTTCGCATTACATGCAAAAAGTGTTGGTCAAACAAATCAAAATGTATCAAAACGTATAAATAGCCGTCGCTTTGATATTAGAAATTTGTCAGATCCAAATCACTCTTCTTGCGTTGCAGCGCATTTCAATGACCGACGATATTTCGTTTGTAACATTTGACATTGTAAATGACGAATTCGGTCGTTTGTGTAAAGAAAGTTTTTGGATACATAAATAAACTAGAAGTTCTTTTGTAGAAAAGCGCATGTCTCCCCCAATGCATAGTCGTATAGACAAGAAGTCAATAGGGGACAGGAGCGAAAGTCAAAGAGACACTGATGGTTGCCTGCAATAGGGATCATCTACTTGGCATGTCCAGTCATGCCGCTATGTTTTAACATTCTGCGCCTAGTGGTTCTCAAGTTATAAATTGGAAACGGTTTTCCATGTTCAGGCTCCTGTGACCTTGACATTGACCTTTGACCAAGTGACCCCAAAATCAATAGGGGTCATCTACTCTGCATGCCCAATCATCCTATTAAGTTTCAATATTCCGGGTCAAGTGGTTCTCAAGCTATTGATTGGAAAGAGTTTTCTATGTTCAGTCTTCTGTGACCGTGACCTTTGATGGAGTGACCCAAAAAACAATTAGGGCCATTTACTGTGTAAGTCCTATCACCCTATGAAGTTTTAAGGTTCTAGGCCAAATGGTTCTCAAGTTATTGACCAGAAATGGATTTCTGTCTGCTGTGACCTTGACCTTTAATAGAGTGACCCTAAAATCAATAGTTATCATCTAATTTGCATATCCAATCATCCTATGAAGTTTCAAGATTCTGAGTCAAGTGGTTCTCAAGTTACTAACCAGGAATGGTTTTACATGATCAAGCCCCTGTGACCTTGGCCTTTATAACAGAGTGACCCAAAAATCAATAGGGGTCATCTACTCTGCATGTTCAATTACCCTATGAATTTTCAGTATTCTGGGTCAAGTGGTTTTCAAATTATTGATCGGAAATGGTTTTCCATGTTAAGGCCCCTGTGACCTTGACCTTTAACAGTGACCCCAAAATCGATGGGGATCATTTACTCTGCATGACCAATCATCCTATGAAGTTTCAACATTCTGGGTCAAGTGGGTCTGAAGTTACTGACCGGAAACGGTTTTCCATGTTCAGGCCCATGTGACCTTGACCTTTAGCAGAGTGACCCCAAACTCAATTGAAGTCATGTACTCTGCATGTCTAATCATCCTAAGAAGTTTCAACATTCTGGGTCATTTGGTTCTCAAGTTACTGTACGAAAACGGTTTTCCATGTTCAGGCCCCTGTGACTTTGACCTTTAATAGAGTGACCCCAAAATCAATAGGCCTCATTTATTTTGCTTGTTCAATCATGCTATTAAGTTTTAACAATCCGGATCAAGTGGTTCTCAAGTTATTGATCGGAAATGGTTTTCAATGTTCAGGCCCATGTGACCTTGACCTTTAATAGAGTGATCCCAAAATCAATAGGGATCATTTACTCTGCATGACCAATAATCCTATGAAATTTTAACATTTTGGGTCAAGTGGTTCTCAAGTTATTGATCGGAAATGGTTTTCAATGTTCAGGCCCCTGTGACCTTGACCTTTAACAAAGTAACCCCAAAATCAATAGGGATCATTTACTCTGCATGACAAATCATCCTATGAAGTTTCAACTTTCTGGATCAAGTGGTTCTCAAGTTATTGATCAGAAATGGTTTTCCATGTTCAGGCCCCTGTGTCCTTGACCTTTGATGGGGTGACCCTCAAAACAAAAGGGGTCGTCTACACCAGCAGCCCCACCATCCTATGAAGTTTGAAGGTTCTAGTTCAAATGGTTCTCCAGTTATTGACCGGAAAACAAGTGTGACGGACGGACGGATGGAAGGATGGACGGACGGACGGACAGGGCAAAAACAATATGTGGGGGGAGACATTAAAAACATGTATCCAAAGGGACTCGATGCAAAATTAATAAATAAACATGTAATTCTCTAATAATTCATTTTTATTAGTATTGTTTGTGCCTATTCGTATTTTTCCTAATTGTCATAGGAACTTTTGTATCATTTTGATCCGATGCTTGTCACATTGTTGCTGATTTATGTTTTGATATTTAAATTCTTTCTTATTAAAATGTACTATATATCAGCTATGACGTTGCGTTTATTATACTGCTGTCTGTATATCCGTTGTTTATTATTATTATTCCCTGGAGAAGGCATGTAGGCGAAACGTTGGAATATTAGTAGATTGTAAATTGACTGCGTATTTGGTTTTTTTATCCACTACATGAGAGATAATGAAATATTTAACACCACCCATGCCCCTATCATCGGCTTAAGAGGAATTCTGTTATAATAGTAAAAAGGAATGTACTCCATGACCCCAAAGAGAAGAATATAACAACACTAAGTCCCAGCACGGGGAGACTGCTTACAGTCACCAAACGGCAATTAAAGACTGCTGTTGCGGTAGTTAATCAAATCTATGGACAATACCAATGATTTAATATATCATTCTAAAGAACTCCTCCGAGGGCGGTAGAAGTATCTTTTTTAACTTTTAAAATGTCTTCAGTAATGTCAATTTTGTGGCCAAAAATGTATTTACCCATTGTAAGAACACCGTGTAATAGGTTTGCCAGAAAATGATGCTTTTCTACTAACTAATATAGCCTGCTAGTATTATAACAATACATTTCCAGATAACTTGAAAAAATTGTCAAATATTTTCCCATTCATAAGCTTCTTTTGATTGTCATTACTGAATTATTATGAAACTAGAACAATGTCTCTTATACATTTCATTACATTTCGCTGTGTGTGTTTTCAGACTGAAGAAGACAACAAACGTTCCCGAATTATGTACAATATCATTAGTACCGTCTTTTATTTATAGAGAAATCGGAATTTAAAGGAGATAAAAACATATACGGACTGTCTCACACGAAACCCTTCTATTTCACACATAAACAAATAGATGTTTTGCGTGTAAAATGGGTGAAGTTTGTTTTCATAACATTGAAAACCTATGAAAAACAAAGAATTTTATACTTCAGGTTTGATTTTCACTAGGTGGAAATATCTATAACGATCTTACATTGTATTAAATTAATATCCGCTATATAGTTTATGGTATATTGCCTAACTCCGCATTCACTGTACGTTGCATTAGAAGATTCGATGGACTCTATGATAAGCAGTTTTTAAATCCTACTAGGACTGAACTGTTTTGATATCTGTCTTCTGGCCTGTTTCGTCGGGCCCTTCAGGGTGTTTCTCTTGTTGCTCTGTCTTCTGAAAAGGCATTGAGTACATACGTTTTTGGTTCTAAAGGTTTGCTTTTTATATTTTTATACACGAGCATTTTTGTGTTTTACATGCCATGCCTTTTTGTTTCCATTACGTGTGTTAGAGATTCACCTGGAGGGGATTACTTTTATTTACACTGTCCCGTGTCTTTGGAACATGGTGGGGATAAGAGTGAGGTTGGGTGCGCACCATAAACCGGTTTAAGCTCCCCAGTGGTGTTTTTGTCACTGACCGTTCCAAGGCGGTGCCCCACTGTGTTCCTTTGTTTGTTCGTTTTGTCCTCTTGTGTAGGCTTTGTGTGTGCGCGCGTGTATGTGTGTGTGTTCCTTTGTTTGTTCGTTTTGTCCTCGTGTGTTGGCTTTGTGTGTGTGCACGTGTATGTGTGTGTGTGTTTGTGGTGTGCACGTCTGCGTGCTGTAGGTTTCATTTTGGGGGCGGGGTTGGGGGTTGGGGGGGGGGGGGGGGCTGCGGTTTTGGTGCGTGGCATTCCCTGTTTGATATTTGTCTTTGTTTTTTAAAGACCACTTTTTTAAAAATGAAAACAATAAAACATGCAATTTGAAACCAACTGTTTATTTGGTAAATTCTAGTTCCATGTTCATTTAAGAACTGCATTTAATAAAGAAAGCACAAAAAACATATTGAAACTGTCAAATGTTATTTATTCTTTATTGTTTTCTAAGTATTGATAGACGAATTGAACAGACAACCAAATTATTTCGTATATGGCTATTAACGGTCTATATTGAAAGATGTTTGTTTTCTTGAAGATAGCTGGACCAGTCCTTAAATGAGCAAAAGCATTTATCCATAATCACATGGCATTCATCGGGAATAATATTCAGTATATATGCTGCACTTGTCAGTATGTTGCTGTTATTTATAGCCAGTATGCTCTTATCCGTTGTATATTATTTGCATCTCAGAAAGAAATTTAAATTGTGTATAAAACTAAAAATTACTTCTGAATATGTTTTAAGCGAAAACATTATATTTTTAATACAATCCAAAACTTAGCATATTTGGTAAAGAATATATTTTACTATTTCGTGGACGGGTGTTGACTATAATGTTCGACAAACTATTAAAATACATGGATAATACTCTTTACCGACTTGTTGCCAATTTCAGCTTTAACCACCCATCAACATGCATTTTACACATCGAGTATACTAGGGAGGTCAGTACACCGAAATATTTTCATATGGTAAAATATTCTCTCTCAGTTAAGAACCTAACAGTTGATTATTTTTACAGAACACACAAATATCACACAAAAGTTAGAAAAGTTACATGAAATAAGCAGAACACAGGAAATCATCTTACTTTAATTACAGACAAAAATAGCTATACAGTGTTTTTATGTTGTTTTGAATGTTATATAATTCTTTGTAGTATGATACTATCGGTAAGAAATCATTGTTAAAAGGTACTTCAGGCAGTAGGGTTAGTTTTTTGCCTCTTTAAGAGTTTAAATGTATATTGTTATTGTTCATTTTGTATCATGCAACATGTATGCAACAAAATGCAAAATGAGTCATCTGTAATCACCATTTACGTCTTGTTTCGATGATATGTTTATTAAGTTATCTGTTTCTGTCATGGCACAAGTGTGTCCTGATGCAGTGATAAATTTAGAAATACTAGAATAAAACTTTTTGCTCAAAGTTACAAGCTGACCTTGTGATTTTGGAGGCCAAGATTCGTATGTTCACTACTATGCAACAGTCTGTTAAGTACTTTGTATATTATTTAGTTGTATCACTTTTTTCAATGTAAGATAATGTAAGATATAATTTGAACTGCAAACCTTACTCCAAAAGTTTTCACTGAACAAATAAGGTTATAGCTAAACAGAATAAACAGATAAAATTTTGAAAATACAGTGAGATTGCTTGAATTGCCATCAGTCATTTTGTGTCACTGTTTTATCAGAATGATTTTCAGGAAGTTTAAGCAGCCAGGGGGAAATGTAGCTTGGTCTTTAATATATTTTTTACAACAATGATAATTCCAACGACTTTTAATTGTTATATTACAACCACTAAAATATACTCAATGTTCAGAATGACGATCAAACAAATTATAGTTTGCATTTTCTTGAATAGTATCAGGTTATCTTTTAAAATATTTATATGTAGAAAAACAATACACTACTGTATTAAAAAGACAGTTTAGTCGTAACATTGGCATGCACTATTAAACTGAAATGTATCAGAACAAAAAATGTTCAATTGACATACACATTTTAAAAATGGGGCCCAATAAATGTCTCAACTCGTGCTTCTACCATGAACTAGCAAACAGGGGTAAACATTCGTCAGCTTTACTTTATATAGATTTTTTTTGTGATAATGTTTTATATAAAAAGGTAAAAAACCTATTTTAGCTGAAGACAGTGGTTAGATGGTAGCATTGTTTACACTCTAATACAACAACGCCACCTGTGGAGTTAATTCTTTTATGCCGCATTATCAACCATTGTAGAAGCAGATCAAGTAGAAAAAAGATCAAGTAGAATCATTTCAGAATGTCACACACAAGAAGGAAACATTATTATATGCCGTATCTGTCTTTGTCTTTTACATGCTGAAATGAAATTAATCCTGATTATTATTTTTTATTATATCATTGTATGGTATAGATAGGTATTACGACTGTTGACATTTAGTATAAATTTGTCGGTTTACAGTTGACGTGCGTAACAATGCATTCGTATATAATGTCGGAAGTGGAAATTGTAAAATATAAAATAACTTTAAAGTTATCTTTTTTAAATATTCAGATTCTACTGAAATAAAATTAAATGTATTCATAAACTGTTCGATACTTACACTCTCTAAGCATAACGTAACAACACAATTGTGGCAAGAACAGACAGTACCATTGTAATAGCCTCAACTTGTACAGATGCAGCTGAAACAAAATGTTTTAAAATATAGAATAATTTATTTGGACTAGTTTGATTTTCTTCATTTAATAGACGGAAGTTTTCTATAACAGTTACTATTGTCTAATGATGTGTATGAAATAAACAGAATCCAGCTGATACTGAAGTTCTTTATTGGGTCATATTCTAAAAACGGAGGCATAAAAAGGATTAATTAAAAATCACGAAGAAGATTGTACTAAACAAAGAAAACTACTTACCAGCGTTTTCAGGTACGCAGGTGTCAACGTTTATCGTGAAACTGGGGCTACATGTACATTTACCAGCGTCTGTATCACACAGTGCATTTTCAATACCTTTACACTCATTTCCGTTTGCTGAACATGTTGTTCCGCTTACAGCTGAAAATGTTTGAAACCAATATGACTTCTTAATGATCATAACACTTTTACTGTTTAGTTTTGCTAAAGAAAAAATCTAAATGGTTAATTCACTGTTACGCTGTAAGGTACCACTATGTAAGACATACAGACAACACTCAAAGTGACTTATTCATACTGCGATCTAAGTAAGAACGAAGCAATCAGTTCTATTTTTGAAATAACTGTCATTGAACTTAAACTGACAAGTAAAACATATTTTCTTGCTAATGAAGTTGTCAGAAATGTCAATAATCAAACTAGGCACCCTTTATCAGAAACAGAATGAAATGATATAACTAATATTAAACAACCAACAGAAAATGAACCAGTCAGGAAATATACACATTCATGTGTAAAAGTCAACACTTAACTTTAATTCTTATCAATTACACATGTTATCTATGTGTTGTTATTATTTCTGGAATGCATCCATGCAACAAAATACAGAAAAAATATTGATATTTTGATATTACTCAGATAATACCAAAAGTTAACATTTTTGATCAAGAAAAATAGTGACACTCATTTGTTCATGCAATTTCTCATCGTTTTTCAATTTGGTCACTTACCTAACAAATAATGTATAATGGACTGACCACGACACTATTTTCCATAGACTGTATGCAAGAACACAGTTTAATATTCTATTAGCCCATGGCAGGCATGATTAATTAGGAAACACATATGTTGTAATAAGACATATTCAAGCATACTCAAATAACTATTATACTGGGAATATGAAACACGGAATAGGTATTCAAATGTGTCCAGTTCTGCAGCTGAAAATATATGAACAAGGGAAACAACCCTTGAATTTTTTACATTGAAACAAAAATGCTGATACTTACTGAGTGTACAAACGTTTTCCTTTTCCGCATAGTTAGCTTTACATGCACATGTGTTACTGGTGCAAACTGAATTTGTAGCACCTGGACACGGACTTGTTCCTGTGCATGCACTTCCAATTACTGAAATATGTCAGGTCTTTTATAATGTATGTCTGCACATGAATCAAGGAATTAAATACTTCATTGCAAACCTCGTTCGTAAATTAACGTGATGCATGTACACGAATACATGAATTTGTTTAATTGTCTCAGTTTTCAAAATATCAGATACAGCGTAGTTGAAATAACGTAATATTATGTTGCATAAAAATCATAAAATTGGACAAATGAGTTAAAAACAAGCGAGCATTCTTTCTAAAGTATGTTTAAAAAGACAACAATTAGATTGAGATTTCATACCTAAACGTACATGGGTACAAGAATGATTTCATTTTTTTTCAATAATTGTCAATGACGAATGTTCAGAACATTCAACACCATCAAGCTTAGTGTTTATTGTAAAATTTAAAACGTAAATACTTATTTGTTGCCAGCACCTCGATTTAAGTTTTGTTAAAGGGAATTTATACACGTAGATAAACACTTATTCAATCCTCTCTTTTGAGAATGATTCATAGAATTGTAATAATTGAGTCCAAGAGTAAACCTTTGATTTTCTTGTGCGATAAATTTTGTAAATTTTCAGGTTTATGCAAAACGACAACAATGGGATTTTTCTGCAGACCTTTTGTGCAGGTGTCGATTTCTTCTATGAACCCGTCAATACAGGCACAATTTCCATCCTCACATGCCGAGTTAGATATTCCTGTGCATGCCTCACTGCCGGAGCAGCTTGTGGCAGATACGGCTGAATAGAAATTATCACGAACAGTAAACTTGTGAACAAAAATATCTTAAACTAGTCATCATTCAGTATGACATTACTTGCATGTACAGTCATGCCTGTACTAAAAATAACCTTTGCAAAAAGAACAAAACTTGAAAAGTTACCATATTTTGAGCCATACCACAGTAAACCATCTATTATCATATCCTTGTTTTCCATAATTGAGTATTTCACTGTCTTACAATTAACGGGAGATAACTATCTTCTTTACTGTCTGTTTTTCTCCAACTGCATAGCAAATAGTTTACATTTTCACATCATGACATATCGGTGGTATACAATTTAAGACCCACTTTTTACACCTTAGCCTTTCTTGAATAAATAGTAAAAATTATACTTCCGGTGTGGGGTGCAACTGGGGTCTAGCAAAAATTCGCAACACGGCCAAACTATGTTGATATGACTTTAACTTATAGAGCATTTTATCTTCTTAAACATCGTTCAATAAATCACATTTATCGTAATTTCTATTTAACTAAAAGAATGGCATAGCAAATGGAAATAAAAATTCAAATGTGTGATTGTTGATTCGGATTATTTCATCCAAGTCATAACTTATAGGCATGTAACATATGATTGTGTTAAATCTTTATATTTGAGTTCTAGATTTACCCTCTATGTTACACATTATTACACATATTTCACATTATCTTCTTATTCAAAATTGGTATTACATTTCTCAATTAAGGTTGAGAGTCATACTTAGAAGGCATCTCTCATTTTCGCGTAATTAAAACTTAATTAAACTTAATTTTGTCATGTGTTGAAAGAAAACAATCTGATTAAATATGAAAATTTATGACTTTTGGAAACGTCTGTTAACTGTATGTCAGTGGACAATTTTGGCATCGTGGTTTTGACACTTTATTTGTAACGGGACCTTGTCTGTTTTTTAACAATCATATATAATATTGTCTGATGTCGCACGGAAAAGGGCGTTTATAGTTTTATGTCTGATTTAGAGATTGTGATATTTGAGACAATATCATTATGAATTAAAATACATCCTTTCCGAACGGGTGGATATATTACATATTTTTGAAATGGTTCCTTTCTTTAAAGGTATCATTACTGAAACGTTTGAAAAAATAATTTGTTCTATGAGAAATAATAGTTAGATTAAAACACAATTTTGCAGCAGATAAAGAATATCTTAAAATATACCATGATGCTTTTTATCATTAGTACAACGTATACATATCAGATTTAAACGATTGAACGTTTAGTATAAAATATTGTCCGTTTACATCTATACATAGGTTTGTTCACCTTTCACGCATGTATCCACCTTTTCTGTGTAGTCTGTATTACACGCGCACTTTGAGCTACTACATGCAGAGTTAGCAGGACAGTCTGCATTTCCCGAACATCCTGTTTCACTAACAACTGAAATATTCTTGAAAGAATGTTCATATGTTCTTTTCATTATGTATCAAGTGAATATAAGTATTAAATTATATTGTTTAATTTGGAGCCACACGCGCAATCCATATATGATTATGAATTGGTCCGTTCAGTTTTATAACTATTTAATCAAAACTGATTTTAGTGACGTTTATTTGAATACATTTTCTATAGGATTCTCTAATTCTAATGTTTCTGTAAGAATATGCTCTTCAGTTTCTATTAGCGATATATGACTGTGAACAAGCTCAATCAAACCGAGCCTGCAACATTTTCATTTTTGTTGTGTTGAGCGACCTGTGGAGTTTCCACTTTTTCTATTGTGTATATAGATTTGCTGAAACCGAAAAATCTAACTCATTCACTTTAAGTTTGATTGATTTAAACATATTTTATTCCTTCCTTTTTGTGACAACATATACAATGTACATATACAGAAAATATACAAACATTCTAAGAAAGGTAAAAGGGTTGGACCACAAGTTCATATAACATTAATAGTTCGGTCCGTCCCCGAAGGTATATTTAAAGGAAAATTTTATATTATAGATTGCATTATTTTCTTATGAAAAATGACAAAATGTAATTGGAAGAGAACAATGTTAATCGAACTGAATAACAACAACGTTGGAGAAGAAGTAGAATGACTTAACTGTAGAAATTAAAAGAAAGCTAGATAGATAGTAATATAAGAAGAGAGAGAGAGAGTCCAGAGTCTTACAAGGGTCTTAACTTGTTGTGTGGGGTATAACTGCGTTAAGTTTATATACTAAAGTAATATGGCAGCAATCAGATTTCTTAATGAAAACGATTTGTATGTATGATATATTTTTGTACTTCTAAAATATTAGTGAATTTTCTTCTTCAGTATAATTTTCATCTCCAAACACGAGTACGCGTATTCAGTGGATGAAAAATACGTGTGGCGCTAAAAAGTTGTATTCTTTGTAAAGCATAATGTCTACATTTAAAGAAAAGTTTTTCGACATCTTCAGTATCGTGGCCACAATCACATGCAGCATTGTCTCTCAAATGATTTTTATATAAATCAGCATTTAAATTACTGCATTTATTACGCATTTGAGCATGGTTAACCGAGTACAGTCTTTCGCCAATACAAAAATATGTAGGTACAGATGAAGGTTTGTATTTTAGTTTAAGTTTTGATTTAAAAATATGAATTGTGGTTGACTCTCTTATATCGGATTCTAAATCGTTCCATAAAGAAGAAGCTGGTGGAATAAACGAGTTATCAAATATTTGCGTACGACGAGCAACTGTTATATAATCATTCCTGTTTCTTAGAAGATAGGGTACACCATTGGCAACTGTATCTGGAATAAGATTTAATTGATAGTCCGGTAATGTACGATGCTTAGCTTTATACATGGTAACAAGTTTCTGAATGTTTCGTCTATCGGACAGAGATACCCAACAAATTTCATTAAGAAGACGTTCGATAGAAACAGACCTCTTTAAGTGAATCTTAAAATTGAATAAAAATATATAAGATTAAAAGTATTACGTTGTAAATTTTCAAGCGCTTCACAACAAGATGTAAGCTATATCTATTGCACATACTGTAAAATCCAACGAGAACATCAATAAAGCTATATTTGATGATTTTAACAAGTGTATAATCAAACGACTATACCCTTTACACATGTGCTTCTGTCCGTTAGGTCTTCGTCAAAACCTGTGTCACATTTACACTTCAGCACTCCTGTAGTCGTGTCACAAACTGAGTTTGCAATACCATTACACTGTGTCCCTCCATCGGTACAAACAACTTCTGATACCGCGACTGCAATAATAACAAACAAGGGAATTTTATTTAACTATTGAAAACTGCCAATGAATAAAGAACCCATTTGTAAGAGAATGCAACCAAGCAGAAAAATAGCAGACTCGGTTTGAATGACTCTGTTCATGAGAGGTAATGAAATGTGCAACACCTATCACGCCGCCCCCTAGCACCGGCTTAAACGGAACTCTATTACACATTATATTGGACTGAAATACTGTTGAAAAACGGCGTTAAACCCAAAACAAACAAAAAAACAAACATATTATATTGAATGGACTGTGCGATCTCAAAGGACAAAAACATATAACAACACTGAATCCAAGTACGGGGGCACTTTTTACAGCCGTTACACGGCACTTAAAGATTGTTGTGATAGTTATTAATAAAATCTGTAAAAAGATCCTTTGGAACAATAAAATGCAATCAAGCAGAATAATAGCAGACTCGGTTTGATTGTCTGAGACATATCGTGCCCATCAATAAAATGGCCAAACATATTTTGCAGTAAATAGACACTGTAATGTACATGTATAAAATACTCCCACTAACAAGCTAAAAGTAAAACTAACAATAAAAGTTACTTTTTTTCTTAATGCATGGTTTTATTTGTCCGGAATTTATATCGTGATCCAGGATGTGTTACATGTTTTCTGAGTACAATTTTGAAATGCCCTAATGTCAAGGTAGCATTTTTCAGGCTAGTCATACCACATTAACATTGACGTCACTTTTGTAACTCGCCTACTTGAACGTTTTCTTTCGAATAATTTTATACATGACTCACCAGAGTAGGATGATCTGAATACTGTAAACAGAACTCCTATCAGAAATCCACAGCGCCTCCAAGTAATCTAAATATTCAAATGTCTTTTGTTTTATTTTAACAATTTATAGAATCATTTTCAAAATGAAATATATCTCTTATAAGCAACAAATACAAACATAATTGACATCTAACACCTATATTTCTTCAATATTTTAATTCAAAGTAAAAATAGCAGGAAATGTTAAAGAACTAATTAATTTAACGATCAATATTGCAAAATAACTTTCACTAAAAGGTCCTTCATAAATTAAATATTTTTTATCAAAGAATTAAAAATGATCTCAGTGGCAAAACCTCCACTGGGGAGCTTAAACCGGTTTATGGTGCTCCTAACTTCACTCTATATATAAATGCAATCCTTAAGAACCTAAAAGCAAAACAAGTTTAAGGGTTTTAAAATTGTTTCAGTAGACATATTATTGAGCCCAAACACATTGAATTTAGCCGGGTGAATTCCCGTCGAAAATTTATGTTTAGACAAAAAATGACTCAAATATTATTGATTTATTTTTATTCAAATTGATTCAAATAATTATATAAATTCCAAATTTCAGATAAATAACTTTCTTAAAATTTGTAAAATTATGGTTATCCATGCTGATTGAAATATTTAGATAAATGACTCGGATTTAGGCTAATGTATATTAAAATAACTCATTTTTACCTCAAATAGTTAAACAAATAGTTTTTTAATTTGCCTATCCGGTCAGCCTTTATCAATTTCCTACATATATATAACAACAGTAATATTATAACATGCATATGTTTTACATAGAATTAAACAGTAACAACCATATACTGAATTTTCTTTAATTTCCGTCATCTTGCTTGTAACAGGCATCTCTTTTTTCATTGCATTTGCTTTTCCTTTAGATATAAACCGAAATTTTCATTCTTTACTAACTCAAACAATTTCAGCCGATAAACTCAAAGTGCCCGATAGCGTCTTTATATTAAACCACAAAGGAGAATCAATAAGCAACTAGAATGTGTCTGTAGGACACAGGGCGTGCTCCCACTGGTACATCTTTCACAAAAAAGGGGTAATAATTCAAATGTTTGCAGTCTAAAGGGGATATGGCCTCAACAAACATTTCATATAAAGGATTTATTCTTCTAGGCCATATACTTTTTGAGCTATGAGCATCACAAACAAACAATCCACTATTTTGGCTATTTCAAGGGCCGTTACTCTAAAATTAGCGCTAAAATCTCACGAAGAATGCCAAGTGTGCAAGATCACAGCATGATAAAGACTCATGCAGGGTTTCGTGAGTTTACATCAAATACGTTTTGAGCTAGACACTTCATAAGGTGAACATGTGCATTTTTGACTATTTCATGGGCCATAACTGTAGGGGGCGGAGCCAGACGAAAAATAGGAGGTGCGCAAGTTCATATCATGATAAAGACTCATGCAAGGTTTCGTCAATTTATATGAGATACCTTTTGAGCTAGGCGCGTCACAAAGCAAAAATATGCATTTTTGACTATTTCAGAGGCCATAACTATTGCAATAGGGAGTTGAGCCAGATGAAAAATAGGATGTGTGTAAATTTATATCATGATAAAGACTCATGCAAGGATTCGTTATTTTACATGAAATACTTTTTGAGCTAGGCGCGTCACGATCCTTTTTTTGGACGGACGGACGCACGGTGAGACGTACGCACGGACAAGACCAAATCTATATACCCCTTCCACTTAGTGGTGGGGGCACAACAAACCGGCATCTGTACTAAGGTTGCGCAGAAAAAACTCCTGGAAATTCACTTCAGAAATTTGAAAAAATGTAAAGGCTAACTTATTATAGCTATGAACACATATTTGTTAATTGCACTAGTCGACTAGATACATATAATATACCTAATGTTTCTAGTTTAATACTTCTTGGAGTTTCTCATATCATTTGTTTTCAATGTACCACCGTTTCTACAGTCATTTCAGTAAGTGTATTATTTACTTGCTGTCGAAACAATATCTTAAAACAGCATTTTGTGATACTTATATCTGTAACAATGAATTGATTGCTTGCTTTAAAATGTGTGTGGTGAATATAATCAGATTACCATTTGTTATATTTTAAAAGTAATGTTTATTGATATTAATATGTGTGAATATTTAACTTGTATATTTATGTATATATATCAACTTGAATAAACATCAATCGACCTAAGTGCAATAAACGTTGATTCACAGAATATAGACAAGTTTGTGAAAGAGTTTGAATCGGAAATAGAGGATGTCCTGAATAAGCACGCTCCCCTAAAAGAAAAAAAAACAACTATAATTCAGAGATTACCCAAACCGTGGTTCAATAAAACATTGAAACACCTAAAGCAACAAGTTAGAAAGTTCGAGCGTACATGGAGGCGTTATGGTAAAACAGGTCAGTTTGAGTCGTATAAACAAGTAAGAAATGAATACAATTTTGAAATCAAACGACAAAAGAGAAACACACTCAGTGAAATCGATTCCAAGACTCTGTATTGATTGGTATCTGAGCTAACTTGTAGCAAATCTGAAAACCCACTGCCTCAAGGAGAGTCTTATAATTTATTGGCCGAAATATTTGCTGACCTTTTCATGGCAAAAATCTCAAAAATACGTCAATACACTTTTGAACCTCAAGAAAAGGATATATGAAATTTAAACAAATTTACTGAATTCACTCGAGATGAAGTGAAAAATCTCATCAATGAATTGAATACTACGTCTTCAGAGTTAGATATTTTGCCCCACATGTATTCTGTATTCACATGTAGATGTACTTCTCTCTATGATCACTAAACTGGTGAATCTCTCATTACAAGGTGTTTTCCTGTGAAATACAAACAAGCAGTTGTTAGACCTCTGCTAAAAAAGTCGGTCTTGAACTAGAGCTTTCCAATTATCGTCCTATGTGTAATTTATCATTACTATCAAAACTTATTGAGAAAGCTGTTCTTTACAGATTAAACAAACATGTAAATTAAAACTGTCTTTTGCCTAAGAATCAGTCTGCATAAAGGAAATACCATTCCTGTGAAACTGCACTACTTTGGTTGGTCAATGATCTTCTAAGTGGTATGGAGAAAAAAGGAAGTCACGGCCCTTATTGCGATTGACTTAAGTGCGGCATATGCTATGTCGACCACGACATTCTTTTAGATGTCCTAAAAGCACAATGGCGTCTGTGATACAGCTCTTCTATGGGTAGACTCCTATTTAAGGCTTCGTACTTGTAAGATTGATATCAACAATGTCTATTCATCAGACCGCCATCTTGAATGCAGTGTCTAAAATCCATATCAGTCTACGGTTTTGCTGATGATCATATAGCAAATAAAGCTTTCGTCCTACATCTGTTTCCGTAGAATCACAAGCGATCGGAGACTTTGAAAGGTGCGCAGTTATAATCAATGACTGGATGAATAGAAGCAAACTGAAAATGAACACTTCTAAAACTGAATTTATTATGTTTGGTAGCAGACCTCAATTGAATTTAACAAATGTTTTACAAATTCCATTAACATTGCTGGTGATGGTGTCAAACGTGAAAGCACAATTAGATATCTCGGTGCATTTCTTGACGAAACCTTGAACTTTAAAGATCATGTAAATCGCAAATTTCGTACAGCCATGTTGAATTACCTACGAATTAAGAACATCCGAAAATACTTAACAAAAACAGCCACTGAAATTTAAGTTTTGTCTCTAGTTATTTCACATCTGGATTATTACAATGTCATACTGTACGGTGTAGCTTACTGTGAGGTGCGTAAGATGCAACGTATTCAAAACATGTGCGCAAAACTTGTCCCCAACAGGAGGAAATTTGACAGTTCTAAACAAGCATTGTATCACTTACATTGGGTGCCGGTGAAAGCAATAACTGAGTTCAAGATACTTTCTTTCATGTATAGCTGTCACACTGGCAGAGCACCTCTGTATTTAACAGAATTCCATATAGAGTATATTCCTAGTAGACAAGGTTTCAGATCGTCTGAAAATTCTGAATGTCGTTATGTTGTTCCATACAACAAGTGCAAAACATTCAATGATAGAAGTTTCTGTACTATTGGTCCAAAACTCTGGAATGAACTGCCGTTAGAACTACGCAAAAGTAAATCACTTGACACATTCAAAAAAAATCTTAAGACACTATATTTCAGAAATTTCGCGGCATGGTTTTAAATTTGTTGATAACTGTTTATCATGCGAAAACAGCAGGTGATAGTTCTTAAATCTGTGTAAAAGGTTTTACATTTCAACATTTATATTTCCAAGGTTTGTTTATTAAACGCACTTGTTGGTAAGGCTCTATAGGTAGGGTAATGTGTAATATTTCTTTCTTAAATAGTATATGATGGATCCATAAACCGGGGGTTTTGAACCTCTATATGCAGCTCGTCTGGGCGTACCAGATGCTTTAAGCACTGGTATTCGCAATAGGGGTGAAATGACCTCAAGGGGAGGGGTGCGGTCATGACTGTTTATTACAATAAGGCTGTTATTATTATTATTGTCATTATTAATATTGTTATAATAACTATTATTATTATTATGTACAACGCCACTGAATATATCATTGTATGAAAATAGGCGTTTAATGAAATTATTCAGTTTCAGTTCCAATCAAACAAAATTTGCACTTTATGTTCTGTTAATATATTCGGTGTGTTGCTAGCTAGCTAGCTAGGTAGGTAGATATGTAGACTGATAAATAGATTTGTACAATGTTCAGATAAATTACCACTTCACTATTTCACCGGTAAAAATGTCAGTCGAGCTTTTTCGGAAAAACGAACACACTTTTTTGAATACATTAAAGCGGCAATTTATAGTTGCGCTGACACTTCGTATGTTAAATATGAAATACCGTAAATTTAAGGTATATCTAATCTATTTACATAAGTCTGAAATGCGTGCGAAATCTGTTGAATAAATGCAAAATAACAAAAAAAGTAATAATAAAAATCTTGGGTAGAACTGAATGGAGGTATACATCTAATTCATATTCAAATGAGTTTCAGTTTGTAAATCACACGTGATTTCAACAGAAAAGTGAAGAAAATAAAAAAGCAACTAACCTCATTGAAAAATATGAAGATTTTAATCAGTCTTACACCAATACATTTACTAATACTAATAGTTTCGAGACACTGTCGTATAACGCTACTTTGTATGTTTACCTGGCGTATGTAAACGGTCGGTATTTTCACTTATGGTTTGGATACGCTAAAACAGAGATCACGTCTCAATTGAGTCAATATTTACACGTTTTCGATAAGATAATATGTTTAGCAAGTACTTGTATCATATACGATTGATTGCTCCTTAGTCATGATTTAATTAGACAGTGAAGCATTGCTTTAATCAATACTAAAGATATTAAGAATTGTGCATGTATCTTAATCTTTAAGGAATTACTTCCACTAATACGTCATACGTATATATGTACATTGATTTATTTATGATTTATATACTGCACCACAAAAAATTGTTTTATCTAACAACGCTTATACAAATGTTTGACAAATATCAAACAGGGAATGCCACGCATCAAAAACATCACTTGAAGTAAAATTAACGATAGCTGTCAAATCATCCTTATGAAATACATACTTCTGTTTAAAACCTAAAATATATCGGATTGACATAAATTTACGTATACAAATCATCTTCTCCTATTACGCACCTTTATTAATTGTCTTTTTTTTTGCGCATCATATCGGTTTCGTGAACACATATTTTAATTGTTTAAAGAATTTGAGTTTCCTTTACTCTGTTAACCCAGAGACCCAACGGAACGTTTGAAATGATAAATGTAATACCAGTACATAATAAATGACAGAAACATCTTACCATGATTTGGATAACAAACTGTTCGCCTGATTCCAATATGACCATTCATTTAAGTGAACGCTTTGTATCATAGACTAGCTTATCAGTCACATGATCAACGTGATTAATGACCGGTGACATGTACGCGCTCGTTGCAGAAGTGTAAATAGTAGATAACAGTTTTACGACGTTTGACATAAATTGTGGTACTTTGATTTAATACAATAGGTGTCTGATCAAATGCCAAATTTCTACTTGTACATACGTGACTGTGAAAGCCGCCCTCTTGTTCAGTGTTGCTCTTTTTTGACATGAAATGTATGTGTAAGTTACATTTATTAAAACTAATTATACAGAATTGGAATTTAAACTTTTGTTTGGAAATTAACTTTACATACTCTGTAATATCATGTGTACAAAATAAACCAGCTTAAAGGTCTATAATGTCAGACACCTGTATTATAATGTAATGGAATATATACACTACATGGATCAGACGGTGCTCCCTATGCGTTTAAAGTAGATATATGACAAAATAGTGACTGTATGAATTCTATGATTACGAAAATAGAAAATGTGGAAACTCAACAGGTCGCTCAACACGACAAAAATGAAAATGTTGCAGGCTCGATTTAATTGATCCTATTCATAGAGGTAGTGGAAATGCATGCTACCGTCCACGCCCTCTAGCTCCGGTTTGATCAGAATTCCACATTTACACATGTAACAAGTACCAAACCAATTTGGAGACATCCGCAGATGTTTTAATACGGCGGTGCGGTGGAACCTTCAGTGATTCGCTAGTGTATAATTCCATGAAAAGCGGCATATGGTCCCCAGTTACAATAATGGGTTTGTCCTTAACGAATAACAATGGGCAGAACTAAACAAACTGGAATTTTAGAAATTTACTTACAAATGTATATTTTATGTAGCATTCAGTGTTGAAAATTACAATGAAATCGTCAGGACCTCATAACAAGAACAAGTTAGGATATAATTTTTGGCCAGATCACTTCGACACTCTAGCGGTCAACATCTCCGATCCTATCAGTCTGCTAGTTTTGAAATAATGACTGGCATCTCAAAACTATTTTGATTTCTACTAAAACCAGCAGTATTTATATCAATTGCACAAACAAGATAATTCAAGTGTACACAAGAATGACATTGATGTATAAAAATAAAGTAGATACAAATTTTCTGAATATAATAAAAGTTTGATCTTTTGCAAAATGAAAACTTACTTTTTCTCAGAAATAGTCTATGTGTAGATTATATAAGACTTGTATATACATATAAGTAGAACTTACTTGTTGCGGAAAATCACACTTCTTGTGGTAAAATTTGGTGGTTTAAATTCAGTATTTGATTAAACCTAATAACATATAAAACACTAATAAGAAGATTTTGTAAAGTTAACCTTAGTCTGTTAAATCGCCAATAGTCAGAAATATAATACATTGCTGAATTTAGCAAACGCAAGTGCTATGTAAAGAACATAGATTGGTATTTTTGTGGAAATAAAATAACAGACTTAAGTCCATTTAATTGTTGAGAAATGGTAATATCATCGGTTAAATAAAAACAATGTTATTTTAATACACTATTGATACAATGATAATAATAGTGCTAATGGAAACTTAAAACAAAAATCACTTTTGAAGAATGTCTCTATATTCATAAAAGTCTTACTGATTTTCACGTTAACTGCAATGGCCAAATAAGAACAGCGTTGCTTAACGTTTTGTATACTGGATAACTGGCCTTCTGGACACATCGGCATTATATATTCAGACCCCTAATAGTAATGTTTAAAAAATGGCATTCGCTTGGTACATTCTTAAAGCTGACATTGTTTCACACTGTGTTGCATTTTTAAACAACTTTTACTGTGCCGGTTTTTTTTTTTTATAAATTTTGTATAATTTATATTTCCTCAAACTCAGGTAGAGTAAAATTTCAAAGTGATGGCCACTGTACAGAACGTTAGCAGAAAATTCGTTATCACATTAATTTTGAAAAAGAAACGTCAAACTATTGGTTAACAATTATAAAACACAAAATAAAACTGTCAATATCATTTTGTGCCTCAAGTAAAAGGATTTAGTAAGACAGAATTCTAACTCCAACATTAAAAAATTAAAGTCCAGTCCTGTGGGACTGTTTTAAATTTTGCTCACTTCATTCAAAAATAACTTTGGGACAGAAGCAAAGCCTACCTACTTTTCTTTCACAATATGTAACATAAAGAGTAAAAGCGGAATAAAGAATTTTTATCACATGTAACTCAGTATTTTTAAAAAAAATGTCTAACTCTGTTCCCATCTGTTTCAGAGGTAAATTCACTATGAACAGCAAGAAATCGCTTATCAAATGAACACTTTCCATTTTTTTACAATAAATCAATAATAAGTCTTGAAAAAAGTAAAATATAATAGGTAAGGTTAGATTTCTCGGAAGCACAGAACACCACAAACACAGCTTCATACTTTGCAAAGTAGGTCTACAACAAAAAGAAGCTGTAACGTAAAAAATATAACAGACGGGTTGCTTCAAAAATCCAACAAGTACATTTTAATTTTATGCAAAATATAGATAGAGAGAGAGAGGAAGGGGTAAGGGGTAGAAAAGGGAGTTGGGGAAGGGGATTGAAGGGGAAAGTAGAACAAGAATGAATATACAAAGGGAATGCTACGTTCCTTAATCACAGTTACACTTCAACCACAGAGGCGCAGACATCCATGTACCAAAGACAAACACACACACCAACACAAAACTAACTAACATAGATAAACAGACAAGTAAGATATAACAACACTTTAGGGCACCGCCCAAGAGGCACAGACGTACAAGCGCACAAACGCACACATTTAAGCAGGAAAAACAGCAATCGGGCACCGCCTTAGGATTCCGGCATCCAAAACTATAAAAAGTTACTAGAAAAAAGGAATCTCAGGAAAAACAATTTGATCCCAGTAGGGCTTGAACCTACGCCCACCTGAAAAATTTAAGTCAAAGTAGGTTTATGACAGGAATTGTATACTCTTCAAAAAAAAGTACACTAGTATGGATCTAATACTTTAAAAGCTTATAGAATGATGCTTAACCCTTTTTAGGTACATTGTCTCGGAAACAAAAAATCGTTAACGTAATGTTAACCTTATTAGTTAGATGAACATACAAACGTTGTTATTAACTTACAAAATATATAGTTTTATGTTATTAATGAATTAAGCCGGAACACTAAGAACGATACACTACGAAGGAAATCTATATCATAATGAAACGTCAACAATGCATAGTTTATAATTTTAAAGGCCATGGATCTGATAATTTGCTTAAAAATGTTATGAAATGAATAGTAAAGCACTTTTCCGTAAGAATTTTCTACGTTTTTAGTTTACTCTCTACTGGAAAAAGTACTTACGCCGAAAAGTTGAAATTTTTCAATTGGAATTTGTAAAGTTAAGTTAAACTAACGTTAGTTTAGGTCAACGTTCCATGTGGATTCTGATTCTCAACTTCCGGGCATTATTCCTGTTACTTGCGGGCTCTTGGATATATTAGATAATTGTAATCCTTCAGTGAGCTTTCGAACCTACAAGTTAAAGATCAAACGAGGCATCCTTCAAAATATATATAAAGAAAAGTCGAAAAAGAAATAGAAATATAGTATCTCATCTTTATTACTTGATGGTTACCAAGTCAAGTTAGTTTCTATATTTATTGTGCTCAGTCAGCATTTGTCGATTCCTATATTTGTAACTGCATCTACTTATATTGTTTAAGTAGCGATAAGTACTGTTTGCATTACCGGTATGTAACTGTTAGTTGGTAGGTTTTGTAAAAAATCTTGAAATATTTCCGTTTGATAATTTGAAGTATTCATTTGATGCATTTTATGATTTATCCGATGCTTTTGATGTATATCTCGTGTTTCTTTACTTGAAAAGCTCAAACACAAGCGCGTATGATTTATAACGCAAAGAAACAAGAGTAAAATAATCGCATTTCTTTTGGTGTTGAATTCATATGTGCTTTCAGTGACATTTATAAATTATTATTTTAATTTTGCAAAGTGTGAACGTTGTTGTTGTTGTTTTTTTTTGGGTTTAAAGCCGTTTTTCAACAGTATTTCAGTCATGTAACGGCGGGCAGTTAACCTAACCAGTGTTCCTGGATTCTGTTCTCCGCAAGTAACTGCCAACTTCCCCACATGAATTATCAGAGGTGGAGGACTAATGATTTAAGACACAATGTCGTTTATCAAATAGTCACGGAGAACATGCGCCCCGCCCGAGGATCGAACTCGCGACTCCGCGATCCGTAGACCAACGCTCTTACCTACTGAGCTAAGCGGGCGGGAAAGTGTGGACGTATAACGATAAAGAAAGTATTTGCGCCTCTACTCTGTTTTTCTTCTTTTGTGTGTGCGGGAGACGTAGGTGTTGTAGTTTATGTCAACATTCGCTTTGCAAATTAAGTACAAACAAGACTGACACCTTGAAAAATCATTTCAAAGTCTAAATTCCTGCACGCATTTAATAAAGAAACAGTTGTGATATCTAAGGCCTTTTTTAAAAACTATAACGAAAGAGCAAATTTGAAGCACAACTCGCCAATTTTATTTCGGGCAAGGATGAACACCTTGATAGAACCATTGGCCTGCCGTAAGCTAGCTGGATGGCTTCCTCATATAACATGGTACCGTCAGCATTGAACTTAAGTGTCGGCCTATAAATATGACCTGACATATCTTTTTTCACATTTTGACATTTATGTTTACAATTTAATCAACACAAATTAAAATGTAATAAATGTTGAAGGTTAAGTGAGCATAAACACATCTAGTATTTTGGACCAGGTCGAGTGATTCCAGTCAGTAGCCACTCGGCCAAGGAGGCCCTAAGAGAAAAAAGTTATGGTTAAGACTTTCTGCTAGAGTGCGCTTCAAATTTGATCGTCTGTCATCAATTTCAACACCCTAAGGAACAGGTTGAACAAGTTCAAGCAATCCAAAATTCCTTCTTGCCAGGCCTTATTGAATAGAAGTTAAATTTTCTTAATCTTGTAGGAAAAATAAATGTGACACTCAAACTGATGACAAACCCTATCATGTGGAGACATACCGGTCTTTTTATGGTCCAAAGTCAAGTCTCCTCTTCTGCACCTGATGAAATACGTGGCATTACAATTTAAGCTTTTAGTTCTTACCATTGAGAACCCTTGAGGTACCGACTACGTAAGGGAGTCTTTTGAGCTTTTTAAAACTAAATGTTTTGAAAAAAATAGACATTTTTCTTTTGATTATAGCAAAACTTCCCAACAGTATTTAAATGATGTAAGGCGGGCAGTGAACTTTCAAGTTTTTCCTTTTGTTCTTTTTTTCGTACCCTTATTAAAACCTGTTCTTCGCATGTAACTGTTCCATCTTATGGTAACAAGGTACAGTTACCTGCCCTTCGTTACCCAACTAAAGGAAGTGTATCCGAGAGAAAAGAGGTCCCTCATTTCATGATGGATTCGATTGTAAATAGATATCCTGAGCTTCTGAAAGTAGCCAAATTCTATAGATCTGATGTAAATAAAGAGAAAGGGGTAAAAAAAATCGGGAAAATCATGATTTCTTGTGCAAATGACTGTCTGCGGATTTGTACAAAAGTAGGCTGGACCGCTTCACTTTGTAAAAATGCAATACAGTATTCATTCTGACAGATGTGAGGAGAAAGTAGCAGGTCAACAGGTCACTTCAAAGTGATTTTTGTGTTTCTCTTGGATAGATTTCTAAAGAGAAGGTATTTGCATTTGTCTTCAGAACATTGTGTCAAAGCCTTGCATTGATATATTTGTATGTAACCCTATGGGAAATTAATTGTACTTTGGGGCCTGATATGATGGAAACTGTCAGAAAGTAAATTGTCATTTTTTTTTGTCATTTTTCATTCTACATGGCTAAACTTTTGACAGTAAATGGCTGGTAAGCATAGAAATCTAGTAAATATTTAGATTAATCATTACATTTGCTGAAATTGCTTCAGTCTGGGTAAAAATTGTACATGCACTTGAAAAATGTGAAAAATCCTACTTTCAGTTTACATATTTCTGGATATTTTCTAATTTTGCGGGTTTTCATGCATGAAATGCATTTTTATAAGTTCTTTGTTTGAAACCGGTATGCGTAAAACAGAATGGGGTATTACAAATGCCGCGATGTGATATTTTCTTGATTTTTTAGAAATTTGAGCTGCGGCCGAGGAAATCTGACCTAAAGTCAGATATGTATTTTTTCTATTCTTGTTTACATTAAATTGCTCATTGGTCACTTGAATTTACACAGTACACACAGTCTGAATAGAGAAATATGTGTAATCATGATATGTGCAAGAAAAATCAGTTCAAGGACTTGAAAATTGAGCAGATTGGGCCTGAAATTGGCATATTTTAACTGATTTTGAAGGAAAACAGGCAGATTTTCACACACTAGACTTGCATATTAGTTTCCTCAATGCTTAATTGAGCATAAATCATATCTGAGGTCCTGGATTGTATATTTACTTATTTTGTTGGAATTCTTACACTTTTAGTACCTAAAAACCTGAAATGAGAGCGCTCGGACAATGTGAAGTTTGTCGCATAGACGGGGATTGACCGCCTTTGTACATATATGTCTACAGCTTCTCAGATTTGACCGAAGACAATTGTTTGGTGTTGTAAATAGGTAAATAATTCCTTTTTAGATGCTTTTAATTTAGATCAGGTACTTTCTGAGATTTTGTAAAATTTAATAGACTTCGTTTAATTGCACCCGCAAGCGAAAAAAAGCTAGAAAATAGAAATGTAGTGGAATAACTTTATCTCAGCCAGTTTTGCCATAATGACTACTTTGTACACCATGTGTGGTAGTGAGATCACATTTACAATCAGTTACCATGAAATTGGACAGGAATTTGTACATGATAGTTGATGCAGTAAGCTATATTCCCAGTGTGAATACACAGTTCAGATTGTAGCCAATTTTACCTGAAAACAGTAAACATTGTTTCAGATCTAGCAGTCAGTAAAGCAAGGAAACTGGACAGACTGCTTTGTGATTGATAGTTTTGTTATTCAGATTGTTTGTTATGACACATTTTACATGTATAAGACTTGAATTTGAGGTTTTATATTACATTATCATGTGATTATGACAGTTTCAGTATGGGGAAAGGAGATTGTGATATAAATAGCCATAGAAAAGTTGTTTTGATGGGCACTTCTTTTGCATTTCTCACTTTCTTTGCAGTCAGATTGTTTTGAAATTATAGTTTGCACATACATACATTCAATCTAAGAAATTATGACTAGCTTGACTCATATTTCAGATGTTGTTCGGCCGCAGGCCTTCCAGTCACACCGAAGATCCTGGTTCGATCACATGAAGAGTCACTTCCATTGATATTAGTCACCGGAAAAATTAGGAGCACCAGTTGTAGTTTCTCAGGTTGATATTTATTAAGGTTTTTGCAGAAATTGAGCCAGTTTGGAACATTCAGCAGGCAGTGATGTACACTAAAATCATTCTTTATAGAGATAGGGGCTGTTTTTGCCAGAAAGCTCAGCTGTGATACACAATGTAAGACTTTGTGTAGTGTAAATGGTCATGGTGTGTATGTTTCATGTACAGAGTGCACTGAATGCCTATAAACTGTAAGATTTGAGTGAAATATTAATTCCAGAAAGACTCATAAGCTTTTTAGAAAGCTCACATATTGGACTTTTCACAGCTGTTTGGCTCATTTTACCTAGGGTAGCCATAAATGAATGATCACTGAAAAGTATATGACACATATATGTACAAAAGCTATTCATTCTCATATTTGCCACATACTGGGCTGCTTAAAAAGGGCAAATTTGACAGCTACAGGATTTTTCTTAGTTCACATTTTACTTTTTCGTGTGAGTGGACTACGCGTCTTGACGTGCTTTTTGTAATATGAATAGTTTTCCTTAAAACTGGAACAGTGATATTGTGATCAGACTTGAAGCGGCTCTTAATTTGGATAGATGTATAATAAGGAAACATGCTGTTTTTTTTTTTTTGGTGAAAATCTCATCAAACAAAAAAGTTATAGTATTTTTCGTTTTTTTTTCATCTGAAAAGTATGCGTAATTTTTTTTTGGCTCAGATTTGACCGATACCATGTGTAACATTGGAAGCAGTCAAATTTTAGTGCATAGTTCAACAAAGGTGTAACTTTCAGATTTAATTTACTATACATCTGAGATTGTACTGGTAAAATATTTTTTAGTTTGAAGAGACAAATAGGTCTAAATAGGTAACAAGGTACAGTTACCTGCCCTTCGTTACTAAAGGAAGTGTATCCGAGAGAAAAGAGGTCCTTCATTTCATGATGGATTTGATCGTAAATAGATATCCTGAGCTTCTGAAAGTAGCCAAATTCTATAGATCTGATGTAAATGAAGAGAAATGGGTAAAAAAATCTGGAAAATCATGGTTTCTTGTGCAAATGACTGTCTGCGGATTTGTACAAAAAGTAGGCTGGACCGCTTCACTTTGTAAAAATGCAATACAGTATTCATTCTGACAGATGTGAGGAGAAAAGTAGCAGGTCAACAGGTCACTTCAAAGTGATTTTTGTGTTTCTCTTGGATAGATTTCTAAAGAGAAGGTATTTGCATTTGTCTTCAGAACATTGTGTCAAAGCCTTGCATTGATATATTTGTATGTAACCCTTTGGGAAATTAATTGTACTTTGGGGCCTGATATACGTGGAGTTTTGTAGCAACGTTTCAACGGTTTTAGATACTCATTAAATCATAATTGCTACAATATAACTGTATTAAGGTAGTTCTGCACGTTTAATAAACAGGATGTAATGGCGCAACGTCATCCGGATAACGCAGAATAAAGTATGGATACGGTAAACGGAAATAAAAAATGTCATATGGATTAATGGCAATCCGTAAGTAAGTTTATTGAAACAGCAACGTTACTATCTTTCTAAAGGCAAGGTATTTCATTAAAACATTTAACACGTTAGATAATACCAAATAATGGCTTATAATCTGCGTGAAATGTACGGGTCTCTTTAATCATGGGCAAATATCTCAGAAACAAGCACACGGAGCTATACATTTTATTTCACCGTATTGTAGAACATATTTTTATTTATAACAGTGAGAAGTGTCATAAAAGTAAAATCAACAGTGTAGAAAAAATCTGTTAGCGCAAATGTTAGCATAATTCTGATTTTCCCATAGACGCCCATTATGTAAATTTGTATGAGGTCCAAATTGTTTAAATCAGTCTAGCAAAAGATCGAGCACACAACCCTATTTTTCAATTTGCCGAATTTTCTAAGTACAATTCCGAGGTTTTGAAAATTCAGGGTTTAATCAAATTCTTCAATGAAGAAAATAATTCTATTAAACGTGCAAAAATACTTTAAGATAAGTACAAACAACATCTTCAAATCTATTTCATGTAATTAAGGTTTGCTCATTAAGACCTTGGAAACATTAAGTTTTTTTAACTGTCCATCCATCCGCTAGACATTTTTGCAGTAAACTCCTTTTACTTCTCTTACAGTTTCTATGCAATAAAAATTATACTTGGTATACATTATCAATATGAAATGAACATTTGCATTTTATCGGGAGCTTCATGTGCACTATATATGTGCCTTGTGAACTCAACTCCTACAGTTTCTACAAAATATCTTTTTTTTAATATACAAATTTTGTGTTGTTCACAGGAAATATGTGTGTCATGGCGAATTTAGCTCGAAAGTAATTAGAGCTATTTTGGTTCCCTCAAGGTTTGCATGTCATCTGTTATTTGAGCAACTACTGGACCGGATCTAATGCTTTTGAAATTCCGCACAAATCTTCGGCATGCTTAGATGTCTCCTTAGACAAGGTTCTCAAAAGTTATCTAGTTTATACTTGATTAACATATAATGTTGATTAAATTTATCTTCGTCAAATGCATTTAATCATTGTTATATCATGTACCCGCTTCAGTGCAGGAGACATACTGTATCTGTTCGAGTTGTTTGTATAATAATATATGTCTGACATTCTCCATTTAATCCATCCTTTAAGTTGTCTAATTATTTGCAAAGTAATTTGATCTGTTTAACTTTTTTTGCGTTTACAAATACCACATCCTACATCTTCTACAAGCTTCATTAAACTTGAAATAAGTAATCAATATCATACGAAAGACAGGTGGTGACTTCGAACTTCATACTTCAAACTCAGACTTCACACTTCATATAAAATGCTTAATACACATACAAATAATAGGAAAGGCTGAAGTGTGAAGTCTGAAGTTTGAAGTGTGAAGTTTGATGTATGAATTGTGAAGTCTAAATTACATCTATGGAAACCCGCCTATAAGGTTATCAAAATCTATAGCTATTACTGGCATACAAACTATTTACTGTAAACGCGACACATGAAACTTACAATATACTTTCATTAAACTTATACCCTTTGTCAGAGACTAGTCTCCGAGAAAAGGATATTCTCCAAAATAGACATATCTAAACGTTAAAATAAGGCTGCGAAAGACAGTTATGTAGATATAATTAAATATATACGGAAAAGGGATTCGAATTAAATAATATCAAAGTATTATATTTGGTGTTATTGCACAGAAAACGTCCTCTACTAACAGAGATTATTTTGTACAAATCTGCATTGAATATCAATGTTATCACAATTTAATACAAGGAATTGAGTAACATGAAGTTTTAACGTATGATTATTTTACATCGGAAAAATAAAATTTGAATCTATCTAGTTTGTGGATACTGTTTGGCAAATGGTGAATTTGCTCAGTACCTCGCACTGCAACAGTATAACTTAAATTTATTTAAATGAGGCACCCTTGCGAGTTGGAGAATGTAATTTTCTGAAATAAATTCGTTAGAAATAATCCACAAACAATGAGATAATGTAGATGATTTATTTATTTATTAACAAAAAAAAAAAAAAAAAAAAAAAAAAAAAAAAAATGATTTACATTTCTCAATACCTATTTTTTTCAACTGTTGAATATTGTTTGTCCCGTACCGTGGTATAAGTGTTACTGTTAATACATCTATTTTGCTTATTTATAGGAAGTCCCGGGGACGGCTTTTTCAAGGATATTATTTGACGAAAGTAAATACGTTTTTATCTTTATTTAACCTGTAGGAATGCAAACACACAAATTGATTGATAAGCGTTTTAGAATACACCAATCTGTGTATTATAAAATCACGCACATATTAATGTTTTGATATTACAAAAATTAACGTATTTCAGATATAATGTATCTATTGATTGAATATGATGATATCAAAATATGTATTTAGAGATACTCTATTGTGTGAAATGTGTGAAATTTAATTCATTAAAAGATATATCTTTAAATCAGTTGATGAAAAAAGAAAATTCATTTAATGAAACATAAAATTATTTCAACGGATATACTAACTGCGTTCTAAGATATCATTGTTCTTATTAATATATCAAAATGAATTGAGGATTAAACAAAATTAATGATATTGTAGATATCATAAAATATTGAATAAATAGTATATTGACGGCTACATAGACAACCGTTATGAACTGGCTGGAATACAATTGAAAACGATCTATTACCAAAACAAAACAAATTATGGCTAATCGTATTTTATACATAAGGCATGTTATATAAAGACTGTATAATTTCAATCTATTTGAATTTAAGTACACTTAAAAAATGGGGGATATCTTGTTGGTCTTCTGTCGTGACAAGCGATCGACCAACTGTATGATTTACGTTGTAAGCAATCATTGTCAGTGATTAGTGGACTTTTATTCTTTAATCTATGACATTTTAAAAACGTTTTGAAGTGCATTTAAGGCTTACTGTTTATTGTCTCCACAAACAATGTAATATATTACCAACAAGATTAACAAGAGTTCAAATAATTATTCTATAAATCAGTATTCCTTCAGAAAAACAACGTATAATTACATTTTGTATTGCCCGGTAGCATGGCTATTAAGTGAAATTTATTTCGTATCAATTGCTTAAAGATATATGGTAGATCTAGATTTATTTCAAAGACTTGAGAGTTGTCTTTTAAGTACAATCAGAAGTTTTTTCTGTCATCAACAATAGGTAATTGAGATCAAAATGTATTTTGTTGAACTTTTTTTAATATTCCCGTCTAAAAACTGATAGCAAACAAGAGGTGTCATTCACATGACTCAAAATGGTACATGAGGTCTTGGTAGAGGACCTCTATACAATGATATGCCAAATACTTATGCTCTAGGTTTTGAGGATTTAGACAAGAAGATTTTAAAAATTCTTCCTATATAAGCCTCTGTAAGTTCAAGGCTCGATGTTTTAGACAAGAAATTCTTCTTTTCTTTTTAAGTCTAAGTAAAACAAGTGAACCCCATAGCGAGTCCAATTTTGAACCCAGCGATATGATCTGAACAGACTTTGCAGAGGACTACACCATGCTACATGCCAAGGACATTACGGGTTTAGACAAGAAGACTTTTTAAAGTTTTACTTCATACGTTTAAGATAAACAAGGGAACCCCGGGATTCGGCCAATTCTAAACCATGGGACACGATTTGATCAAACTTGATAGAGAACCACTTCTCACTGATGCATGCCATATATCTAAACTTTAGGCATTGAGGTTTAAGACAAGGAGATTTTGAAAAAAAAATATATATATAAGGCTATGTAAAACAAGTAAACCCCGGAGCATTTTGTTCAAAGGGAAAAAAGTGCCCAAAAGTGACATTCATCATGTATATTTCTTGCAATTTTTTTTATAGTTCTTTCATCCTTAATAAATTGCATCAAAAGTTTAAATGTTAGGAAAGGTCCATGACCGGAAACATTACAATGTGGGTGTATGGAAACTGAGTTAGTTCCCTATGACCTTAAGCTAAATTTATTGCCGCCATATTGGCGATTTCTCTAGAAAACACATAGTAATTTTAGTTGCGAAGATAGATATATACAAAAGACGCACATTTAATAAGAGTCTCTATATCTTACACTTGTGTAAATGGAAATCTTCCGGATGATATTCGTATTAATCGGTATAAGTTAGGGGGCTTTGTTGGTCTGTAGAGCATTATATCGAAATTTGTTGTAATAATCTCCTAAAAACAATGCCGATGATGTAGATTTCGGTATCACGTCAACCTTGATATACTAAAACTAGAATTTGCCATGGAAACATAGGTAATATCACCACTAAACTTTTAGCTAATTTTACATTTACTGAAGTTTACTGAAGCTATTTATTTTTGCACCAAACATATCCTGACTTTCCTTTTGATTTAATTTAGCACTTGCTTCTTAAAGAAAATTAATTTCCGCCAGTAAAATGGGTCCCAGAAAAGAAAAGGTTTACTTTCAGTTCTACATGGCCTTAAAATAAACTGAAGTTGTCTAAACGGAATAAATTGTAATTTTCCTTTGTTCAAGAAGTAAATATTGTTTTATCAAATTGTATGCAATATTTTGCAAGTTAGTTGTTAGTGTTATGGAAAAAACAAACTATCTGACGTATCTAAGAACACTTTTAACCCTATGGGTGTGGACAAATTTTCGATCTTTAATCTATTTTTTAAACAAATTTGAAATGTTTAATACAAGCACAGTCGTCGACCAGAACCAAAAACTGACAATAAATTTAGAGGAAGAAGATGGGCATATGGTCAAAATACTTATGTCATTTTTGACTTTGATTAACTCTAACATTCAAGTATGTCTTAAATATGACAAAAACATGCTTATGTTCTAGATATTATTGATTGACATGAACAAATAATAAACCTATTTAAAAACACTATTCAATGAAGAACACCCTGGCAGAAATTAATATATGATTTTTCCAGTAATCTTCATTTAAAAAAAATTCAAAATTTCGAGATTTTAAGCTTGCTCCTTTTTAACTTTATACAGAATAAAGAAGCCCAGCTATTTAGCGTGTTCAACTCATATTTTATTTCTTCGGACGTGTAATTTCTACGGCGCCGACACACATTTTAATAAAATGCAGGAGCGAGCTGAAGACATGTTGTCAGGCAAGCGAGATTATCTTATTGACATATATGTTACATAAAACATTTGAAAAAAGATGATATAATAAAATTGTCAATATATATGGGTTTCGATAATGGCCCTGTTACCGATCCTTGGCTATTGGATAATACGAAAAAAAAGTGGTACAGTTGTAATTTTTACATATAATAAAAGAAAAAACGTAATTTACCATGATTCGGCTGTCCAAGCTCCACTGGTTCACATATGTTTGTGAAAGCGAACTCCTTTAATCATAAATTTCTTGTGAATGACTCGCTTGTCAGTCATATTATCAAAGTTATAAATAATCGATGTTAAATGCACGTTCGTTACAGAAAAAGGCATTGATTGCAATATTTGTATTAGACAAACATGGATATCATTTTTCTGTATCTTTGTACTTTGGCGGCACACTCTGACAGCTCTTGTATCGTAAAGACAAAGCTAAGATGTCATCAATATTTGACATTTGCTTAGTGATATATATTTAGACAACTGTTACGTTGTTCACATGTTTCTATGAATGTTTAAATGTGGTAAAAATAATGTTTCATTTACTTGCTATATATTACAAATATTTCATCTTTAAGAACGTGTTGAAAACAACAGGAACCGAGCGACTTCTAAATTACCAGTTGCATTTGCTTCTCACATTCTTAAGATTTACTTAATAAACAAAATTACACATCAGAAATGTATTGAATTAAATCATATATGAATTATGATGGTAGGTTTTTGTGATTTCTTAAAACCCGGGAAAAGAGCATGTCTAGCACTTTCCCATTTGACAGGTATCAGAACTTTTCAATCATATGAACTTGTGATATTACTTTGCACTACCTAACTCCGTATCTTTGTTGCGCAACTCGAATAGATACATTTTAACAAATTATCTCTGTACTAAATGTTTCTATTCATTTAAAACATCTACCGTCCTGTGTTGTATGGAAAGTACCGAATGCCCACATACTGACATGCAATATGTTTTCACGACTTGTTTGTAGTCTCCTTAATCATTGTGTTATTTAAAAAAAGCGGCAAACTTTGGACTCAAATGAATTGCAATAATGCCCACTTGACCATCTTTATGATTATGTCAAGCTAGAATTTATTAGTCCTCTTTGGTCCAAGTTGACGACTAACCGGCTCTTTGAAAGTGTTTTGTACACAACCCAACCTAAGAGGTTTTAAATAGATAGCATCAAACATACAATAAAACATAAAGTCGTGGACAGAGTTGAAGTGTGAACAGTACACGTCTTCTTTTATAGATATACACATTTAGTGTGTTTCACAGGAAATGTTTGTGACATGCATATTGTAGCTCGACCTTTGGAAATATTTTAAATAATGAAGCTGCTGTCGTCAGCCTTTTTGTCGGCGTTGGCGTTCGTGTGACAAAAGTTTTACATTTAGTATTATTAGCTGGTACTTTACGCTCACAAACTTTACACGAGTTGATAAGGTTCAATAACTTTAGTTTACATATCATGTGTGAAAGAATGATGCAAATGTGTTGATTAAATTTATCTCCGCCAAACGCATTCAAACATGTATCTATATTACTTTATCATTGGATGAGGGAACTTGTATATCTTTCAGTACACACGTCCGCCGGATCGTCTGTACATCAACCAATCCGTCTCATGCATAGATTCCGGACTTCTTCTCTTATAACAAAGGAACTTAGTAGCGAATTTTGTCGCGGTCTTTGACTAAGTATTGTTCGTACAATTTTGATTCGTTTTTATTCCATTTTTTTGCCACGTGTGAGGGACCTTAAAAATAAATAAAGCATGTTTTTCTCAAACTGACAAGATCAATGATTACGCCACAATGACTCATATGTTTGACCTAATAACATAATATAAATTTATTCGGTACTCATTATAATTCTAAAACGGAGCGCGAGTGAATAATCAAAAACCTAGTCATTGAGTGAGGTGATTAAAATTTCTAACAAGTACGAAAGTTGCTGCAAGATACAGCAAAAGGAAACTCTGCGCGAAACAAAGCAGTGTATGTAGTACTGGTATATAACGATACTAATGTCTATGTTGTAGACCCTAGGCCAACAGACATTCTGATTTGGTTTTATGAATGTTGGACAAAGAGGCGCGAAACTCACAGAAACCAATATGGCGTCACAAATACTCCGCACTCATAATGTGCGTCTCAATCAAGTCTAGTTAAAGTTTTAAATTTGATCATCTGGGTGAAAAGGTAGGTAAGTAAGTTAAACCATAGAAAAACATTCTCTAGATGCCATACTTTTATATAAAATTTAGTTAGAACAATTCTTTTTATGAATTTTAGAACAAAATTTAAATACGACTATCTTGGATATAAAACTAGGTCACTGGGCTATATCATAAAAACACATTCTTAGCACTCCTAAGGTCTATTTTCTGCGTGGTCTACATACAACTGGTCAGAAAGATTGTCTTTTTCAAATTATTAAACCTGTGTTAAGTTTAAAACTTGGTTGTTATGGGTGAATGACGAGGTCGCTAGGTTAAAGGTATATAAGACCCAAATTTTGTATCTGTAAACATGAACACTTACAACATAGTGTAAACATAAAAATAACTTTATGTGTATTATCAATACTAAAGCTACAGTCACACATACGGATATGTTGTTGCGTTGAGGTACGGCGCGGATGGGATTGGTCTGTGGGGGTACGACTTAGTACGGGAGAAATGGTTAGAAACGTGGAACAATAAAAATACAGGACGCGAATAAGTACTACGTTGAACTACGTTTTACTGCGCCTGGCAACTTGTCCAGCGCGTGGACAGGTCTGCGGTTAACTACGTTGAACTACGCTTAAGTACGGGCAGCATCGGGTAACTACGTTCAGCTACGGATCAATACGGCAAGGTACGTTTCAGTACGGATAACTGCGTTTTAGTACGTTTAACAACGGATGAATAAGTTTCAACCAAGTTGGACTAAAGTCACGCACAAATGGATATGGATAGCTCAAACTGTTGTGCACGTTCAAAAGTTTAAGAAACTTGCAAGTTTGGGATAAGTCTTGTATACGTTTTGATCAAGCGTTTGTACGGATTGATACGGATTACTACTTTGAGGTACAGATCAGATACGGAACGATATGGATTACTACGTTCATATCCGTGGCTAGACGTAGCTATCCGCGCCATACGTGTGACTGGGGTATATACCGAAATTATGTCTAATGTGATATGCATGAACACATTTGATATGCAAGGATATACCATATTTTCAACATATATCTACATGCTCTATTTACCGCCAAATAGATCCATATGAAATAAATAATAAACCTTGACTTAAAATTTTTCCTATGTAAAGTGACCCCTCCTCTTTTTTTATATATAATCAATTAAACTACTTCCGTTATATTGCTGATTTTGGCAACTAGTAACACATGTATACTTCTGCACAAATGAAGATGTCTAAATATCAAGTATTTCAAATTATAGGACCAACATACACAAGGACAAGTAAAGCTTGTTGCTGTAGATTTCTGCAACATTTTTATCAATTGTTTATCAACGATTAAGACACCGTGACTTGTGTTCTAATGCAGTTTTTGAAATGTATCAAAGTACAAGCTATAATATGTCAATTTTGCATCCAATTTCCCACAAACAACAACAAAATAATGAGAAAAAAAATGGAAGGAATGAAAGTAGGTGTGTAGAAACAAATATTGTTATGATGGGAAGGAATAAAAATCTAAGTGAACAAATACCAGTAAATGAATAAATGAATGAGTCAGGAATGATTGAATAATTAATGAAAAAGGAAGGATGAAAAAATATAGAACAGAGATTGTTAAGATAGAGAAAACAATTTAGAAGAAAATGAATGAATGAATGAATGAAAGGAAGAAAGAAAAAAATGCTATGAAACAGAAGCATGTATGTTAAAAAGAAAGATCTCATTCTTTAAAGATATATAGCAATATTTTTGTGAATGCATGTGAACTATGTTATATTCGTTTTGTAAAAAAATGATCACACAAATGGGCTTTTATAAACTGTATTATGTATTTTTGTGAATATTGTAGAACTTTTATAGAAAAATACTGCTTCATGTTGAAATAGTAACAAATATTTTTTTTTCATAGATGATTAACGGTATAAGATATAATCTGTCCGTACATCCGTACGTCCGTCCATCCTTCGGTACGTCCCGAAATCGTGTGTGTCCAGCTCCTGACACACTATTAGCCTGATTTGCTTCAAACTTTCAGATGAACAAGTTTTATGTGCAAATGACTATAAAGGATGGAACTTTTGCTGTGACTATTTAACCGCAGTTATTTTGCTACCATGAAGGTAGAGTAAAATCTCCTCAAACACTATTGAAAGGGTATGCTTGAAAGTTTCATAGATGAAGGACATTAATGTGAAGCTGACCATAGATAATGACTTTTTTCTATGGCTATTTTGTCTAGAATCATGGCCCTTTCCTAATTTCACAAAATAGCCCATGATGAAAAAATTTGGTGTGTTCAACTCCTCATACACTGTTTGAAGGAATGGATTTAAAGTTGCTCAGATGCACAGCATTATCTGAATACAGCTTGTTTCAACAGCTTTCATCTGAATATAGACTGTATTAAAAACTTATTTAGAGGATGATGCAGTATGTGGGAGCACCCGTGTCCTATGGTTAAACCTGAAGGAAAATTAAAAACAATAGTGATGGTAGATACTTTTATTGCATTATGTTCTTATCATTCATGTTTACATGTAATCATTGTTATATCTTTTAATGTCTGCAAATTAAAAGAATTTAACTTTACGTTGTTCTATGTTTTTGCACCCTTTTATATATCCACCCGTAATAACAAAACTCCACTGAGTGTGTGTTTAATGTTTGCACTCGTGGTCTGTTCGTCTCTTCCAGAGACACATTATTAGAAAATCCAGAAACATGCATATACGATGAACATATGTACTGTAAAAATAGGGGCTTCTTTGGCTATGTGCATAAGGTCGCTAATGTTAAATCATGTCAAGATCCATCCAGTTGTCTTGTAAAGGCCATCCAAATGGATTGCAGACAGTTTGTGGTTCTAGCCTGATGCCATCCAACGGGCTTGCAGAATATCTGTGACCCTACTAAGATACCATCCAGCTGGCTATCAGAAGGTAAATAGTTCTACCTGGATGCCATCCAGCTGGCTTACAGAAGATCTAGTTCTACCCAGATGCCATCCAGTTAGCATGCAGGTCTTTGGTACTATCTGGATGCTATCCAACTGGCTTGCAGAAGGCTGCCTCTGGTCCTATCCAGATGCCATCTAGCGTGCTTGCACGTTTATAGTTCTACCTGGATGTAATAAAGCTGGCTTAATTGGCACAAATATTTCCCATAATGAACCAACATGTCGCGAGAAAGACTCAGACCCCTAGCTCTAGGGTCAAGGTCAAACGTAGAGGTCAAAGTATAAATGGGTCTATCGCAGGCACCCATGTTCTTTTTCTTTTTTGTAAGTACATGAATTGGTATTGATAGATACAAAAAAAGCTATCAACAATTCCAGATTTCCAGAATGCAAACCCAGACAAAACTTATAATTTTATTGTATATGCAGGTATATACAGTATCATTATGATCGCAAAACATTAGGTTGATATGAATTAACCAATACTGATATTAACTACAACTGGTGTTGAGTATAGAAGTACCTTATAAATGTCGTTTCCCAGAGTCATGCATTTCATTTGTTTATTTATTTCTTCCATTAATATGATGACATATTTTTTTCTGACAAATTTTAAGCCTATATAAAGATAAAGGTCCGGAATAAGATTTATATTCTACCCAATACACGCCAGATATTGTCAAATACGTATGTGGATAATTTTAATAATCATTGTGCGTAAGTGTAATGAATTAGATAAATTTAAATGCGGATATAATTAATACTAATGTTAAATTATTCAGTGTGATGTTTACTTCAAAACTAACCTTATTAACAAAACTTATTGGTGCATTGTGTTCCTTTGTGTATCAATAAAACGGTTAACCCTGTTATAACATCCGGTCTACCTAAAGTTGATATTTATCAATGTCCAATAAATATGTGAACAACCTTTAATTGCCACAGGTCATTAAATGTAAACAAACACTGTTAACTTTACTGATCGAGAAAAACAAAAGTGGAAACTTTGTTGCTACATTAGAGATTAAAACTTCAGCTGTAATGGAGCACATCGTCTTGGCAAAGTTAGTCGAGATTCTAACAAACCCATCATTATGGCGTTTAGAGACAGTTCAGACATTCAAAAGATATAATCCAATGTAAATAAACTTAAAAACGCTATCTACAATATAAAAAGAGACTATCACCAGGAAATCGCAAATGCACGGAAAAGCCTTTGGCCTTATGTTACACAAAAAGCAAGATAAACCTGGTTTATCCAGCAAACATTGTTTAAGATAGACGGGTAGTACGCAATGCGTTCCAAGAATTGGGTCAATCGGCTGGGTCATAATGACCGTCATCTAATATCAACAAAAGTGACATTCCAAAGCATTAGTCACCTGCGCGCAGTAATCCGCACAGCAATCCGTCACAGCAAATGTGTTCAGATACCGCGGCGCGTAGTTAATCAGATAGTTTTGTACGGTCAAACGGTTCCCAGGGGATCGCATCCGACGATCAATCCGCAGAGAATCCTAGTCGTCGAGACCACAGCGAGATCACCATGCACGAAGCCGCGTTCGTCGGCCTTGGACATCAGACGACACTGTGCCTCAAAACGGATGATCCATTCAGAAACCAATTAGGATAGTAGGGGGTGGGGGAGGGGGGGGGGGGCGGGTGTGGAGGGGAGCTACAAGGACAGCGGAAAACATTAAGTGTTGTGCGTTAAATGTACGGATTACTTCACCCTGAGTTCTGAATTTCGTTTAAAATCATGATATGCCGTTATCTTGGGGAGGGCCGTTATCTGATGTTGTAATAAGAACTTGTGGCCCGACCCATTTGCTTATTTAGTTGTGTTTGTAAAATTGTTATATATTCTTGTAAATATTGAATGAGCAATAAAATATGTTTAAACTAAAAATCATGATATAGTTTGTGTTTCAGAAACAAACACTGAACAGTCGGATTTTGTTGAAATTGAAAACTATATTTATTTTGCTAAACACGGAAGAGAAAATCGGCAGTCATATGTCCATGACAAAATAACACCATTTGTTAAGATTTTAGATAAAAATTCTGAATACGTACTTTGGATTTCTATTGATAAGTCATTTACTAATTATTTAGAGAATGCCGTTATTGGGGCAATTTATCTACTGCCTGAAAGTTCTAGATTTTTAACTAAGGAAGATCTTAACAGCCTCGAAAATGAAATAACTTTAATGTGTAGTGAGTATAAATATATATGGCTCGCAAGAACGGCCGAATTAAGTGATTTTACTCAAACTGATAAACATTTTAATCAATTATTTGACATCAGCCCGGATATTGTAACAGATTTTGACAAATTTACAATTCTTCTTCTTCTTAAAAAAAATAATATATATATATATATATAGCAGAGAGAATTTATACGAACTAAATCACCACCACAATATACCAGACCAATTACGGCAAAGCGCCTAGCAGTACAAACGAACACGCACATGCCACAGCAAGTCCACTAACCCAATAAGATTAGTTTCGATGCTGTTTTATATACGAGCCCGAATTATACTACACATTCGTACTGGTTCAACATTTGCATATATATACTCAAATCTCTGTTTTCATGTCTCACAAATCACCGTTGTTACCCGGATAATACAAAATGATGTGATAACTCCAACATGCTATGAAATGGCCGATCAACGATTTTGAAAATTTCACGTTTTTCGGCAAGTTGCTGTGGCTTGATAGGAGATTTTAACCCCCAGGTTTTGCAAAAAGAACGAATGGCGATTTGTTTCCATGGAACTCAAACTATTTTACTGTATTTTTGTGAATACAGTACACAATATGTTAAATAGTTTACAAAAACCATGTAAGTTTAGTTTGAACAATCATAAAAAAAAATATTTAGAATTGTTTTTCATGCTTGTAATTCACTGTATATACGATTCTACCATTTCACTATCTGACATAGTTTACAGTAAGTTGTTTACTTTTGCCGTTTTAATGTCAAAACCATTTATATTGATCTGTGTATGAAAAATGGGTAATAGCCAAAAATGACCATGGACAATACCCTACATGCGTTGTCTTTGAAAGTGGATAATAGCCAAAATTAATGTTTGTTCATTGACATCCCATTACAGATTAACCAGTTTTGTGTGCATGGACATGTTTTGATAAATTACTTTGTAACAACATGATGATATCAGCCTGTTAACATTTTTATGCTTGTAACAGGCACAGAGTACAACTTGCACCTTCCTGGTATCAAGTACACATGTGCATAAGTATTATTCCCCTCCCCCCCCCCCCCCCGCTGTCCCTTTTTACCCCACGGTCTCCATATTCCATATAAAATACATACATGTATTTGATTGTCAACTACCTTTTATAATCACTAATAGCACAAAGTTAACCCTGTTCACATTCTGAATACCTAGGTGTACATATTGGTACACCAAGATCTCTTTTACACGCACACGCAATCCACGTCACATGTTGTAATTGGCCAATTCACCGTGACACAGTTATAAATTGTTTGCGTAAACGCGGGATTCATTTCCGTCGTCCAGCTCGATGTCAGGCTCTTGTCATTGTCAAGAAAAGCAACGCTGGGCTCTAAATAACCGACGACGTCATTCGGGAACTGTTGTATTTAGCGACGAATCAAGATTTATTCTTGCATACCAGACGGGGATTTCCGGTATTTTTACCGGTGCTGGAAAAATCCATCTTACACCCCGGGGTGTAAGATGACTCTCGTGCTTTAAATGACGTATTACGAACTACATATATGTAGAAGATTTATGTACTTATTTATATTTTATTTCGAAAAACGGGAACAAAATCCAATACCTTGACAGTTCCTCTTTTTCCTGATAGTATATTTCTCGATTCAAAACACGTTATTTTATCAAAAATTCATAACGTTACGCTTCAACTGATAAAACAAAACCGGAACTTAACATTGTTATTTGTCTTTGAAATGTCATGACGTCTTTCCTGTTTACGGACGTTGGTTTCCCGCGCTTTGTTTAAATACGCTGCTATAAGAAATAGTTCTAAAAAGAAAGCCGTTCGACTGACTTTATTTTTATTATTATATCTTGATATCGGTATGCAAGAAAAAGATTCTGTCACTGGTTATAGGTGCAGATGGGAATATCCGGCTCTCGGGTAACTGTTTAGGCGGTAACTCGGTAGGAACCTCGTTACCGCCTAAACAGTTACCCTCGAGGCCGGAAATTCCCATCTGCACCTATAACCAGTGAAAGAATCTTATAATCTCCATCACGCTGACGGATAGGTCAGAATATACAGACGCCGCAACGAACGTTTCGTAAATAACTGTGTGCGTGAGGTTTATCCGTACAATGGTGGCAGAGTCATAGTATGGGCAACAATAAATTCCACCTTCAAGTCCACCCTTGTATAGGCTGTCATACAGAGCAATGGTGGCTATACGCGTTATTGACTGCACTGACGTTGAAGCATGGAAAGAAATATGATCTCAGACGATATTCATTTTTTGATGATAAAATATTTTTCTGTTATGTTTACTTTGATTACACATATAAATTTGTATGGCTAAACATCAGTAGGTTATAAATATTGACTATTACAATACTTGTTGCGTTTCTTTTTCGTGTCGGTTTACAATGTTGACTATTATCCATATAATATTTTGGGCTTTATCTTCGAAATTTCTGTGAACACTTTGGTCAGTATCCATCGACTAATACATATGTTTATATATTTGTAAATTTGGGTTATTTGCTCTAAGATAAAAACTTCCTAACATGTTCATATCATTGTTTATATAATAACTGAAAGTTACAAAATAACATTCATTACCAAAAGTCCATTAAATGAGGTTGACAACGGTTTGAATCGCCAAACTCGTTCTCAAAAGCAAAATTTAAACATTGTTAAAGGGTTTCCAAAGTGAATAATATGTCCCATATGCAAATTGTTTAGTGCAAATGGTACAGCTTGTAAACTATTTTG
>NW_026463352.1:0-64465 GCF_021730395.1 Mercenaria mercenaria
AAAAATGTGGCCTCTGGAGTGTAAAAAAGCATTTGCTTTGATTTGACATATGGACCTAGTTTTTGTTTGACCCAGATTTCATAAAAACAAACATTCTGACAAAGTTTCGGGAAGGTTGGAGCAAAACAGTGACCTAGTTTTTAACCCCACGTGACCCAGTTTTATACTTGACCTAGAGATCATCAAGACAAACATTCTGACAATGTCTCACAAAGATCGAGTCAAAGTGTTAAAAAGATTTTCCTTTGATTTGTCTGGGTGACCTAATTTTTGAACCTACATGACCCAAATTCAAATTTTACCTACAGGTCATCAAGACAAACATTCTGACCAATTCTCACGAGTTTCAAACTTAAATTGTAGTCTCTATAGTGTAAACAAGCTTTTCCTTTGATTTGACCTAGGATCTAATTTGATCGCATGTGACCAGATTCTAATTCATCCAAACTTCTTATAACATTCTGACCAAGTTTTATGAAACAGAATAAAAAATTGTGGCCCTAGGTGTAAACAAGCTTTTTTTCCTTAAAGTTTAATCTGGTGACCTCGTTTTTGATTTGACCCCAAAGCCAGATATATATCTATCGAGAATTTGATTAAGACTGCTGACAAGTTTCATATCAATCATGAAAAATGCAAGCACCCTATTGCATACATAAGGTGGTTTTTTTTTATTTGACACATACCAGCTAACAAGATTACACAGATTCGTTCTTGACTAGATTTCATTAAGAAAATCATTCTGATCAAATTTCATGCCCTAGGGAAAGTTTAGTGTTCAATTACCTGTCTACAATTGTAGCTGGGGCTTGATTCATACACTGGGCTATATATCCCAATCAATGTTTAAGACACCGAGTGGGACTTGTTTTGTACATGGCGTATGCCGTGTTACGATACGTACACCGCCGATGTCAACTTCCGGAACCGGCGAAGCCACTTTATTTCTCTCGTTTGCAACTTCGGGTACTGCCAATTGCAACCGGGCAAAATAGGCGAGATGCGTGCGAGTATATGACCAATATGGCTGAAACTCCTCGTAGTAAATTTTGAAGTAGTGTGTGATTATTATCATAAATTTAAAAAAAAAAATGTTTGTGTAAAATAACTTTAATACTTTTAAAAAGAGAAGAATGCACGTAAACTAACAACACACTTTTTTCAATATGTTTTCTTAACACCTGTAACAAGGACCCTTTAAAAGAATATTTAATATGCGCGATAAGGAACCTTTTGGTAAGCTAAATCTTGTATCACTTGATTCTTCTTTAACTACAAATCATCTGCACAGCAATCGCCGCCACCTTTTTGTTTACCGGATTGCTCGATGCGCTCATCTTACAGGCGTACGCCTGTCATGTGTCCGGCTTCCCCCGATATGCCAGTGGCGAATGCAAATCAAGCAGGCCCCGAAATGCTCAATAATTAATGTTTCAGTCTAGCTATTTGGCATGGCCCTCAGGTGTACCCAAGTGATTTCCCAACTGAAAGGCAAAATCGGTATACCAGGCGAAAACCGGGTACACAATCGAGCCCACATAATAAGTTGGAATTTTCAGTGGAAAAATTTACATCATTTTGAACCAATTTTATGTACATTAGAAATAGCACAAAAAGTTCAGTTGAAAGTATTCTGTACTAAATATTTTACAGTTTAACATATGCTCTTCCTTGAACTTGAATTTGTTAAAAATATTTTGCATTAGCAACAAAGTAATAATTTGATTTCATAGAACGAATTTACAATCACTATTCTACTTGTCCTGGTGTCGGTGTCACACCTTGGTTAAGGTTTTGCCAAGTACATCTAGCATTTACAATTTAAAGGCCTTATATAGCTTTGCCCTGATTTTTTCTGTTTCTACTAGGTCGAACTACAACCTCACTGGGTCAAGTCCCATAACTCTGACCTCATTTTGGTCAAACTAATGTCCTTCTTTTGGACAATCCATGCCAAGTTTCATCAACTTCCGCCAAATGGTTTCAGAGAATGTTGTTTTAAAGGCATAGATATGTTTGCATTTCCTGTCCATTCGCCAGAAACGCGCATATGTAAGAATACCAAGCCTCCGTCCTGAGTCCTGACATTGGTATAGCATTTTCGAATTGTCTATACATACGATGGAGACAATGAAGACAATGCCCACATGAATATCCCTGCTTGATCTCCCCCGCAGTGTGCGCAATGATCGATCACTACATTCTAAAGACTTATAAAACATTTTGATGGCAAAATACGCGGAGACTACTCCTTTCAAACCCTGATTGTTTTTTTTACCATATATGAAAGTTTTGGACGGTCCACCAGATAGCGATCGATCACAATAGGCTCAACGTGAACACTTGTTTCTCAGGTGGGCGGAATTGGTAAACCAGGTGTGATGTATGAAATATTTTGTTTTTGTTTCGCACCATTTTAGCCGACTATATGAAGTATACGAGAGCTATCCTCTCGCCCCGGCGTCCCTGGCGTCCCCCCTTGGTTAAATTTTTGGTGCACTTCCTCTTTTTTCAACTTATCTCTGTAATACTTGATTGATTTGATTCAACTTGAAATACTTATTCCTCATCATCAATCCCACATATAACTAAGGCCATAACCTGTGCAACCACTATTCATGAATTATCCCCCTTTTCACTTAGATTTCAGGTTAAAAGTTTTGATGCACTTTCACTCTTTCTCTGTTTTATACTGAAGGATTTGATTCGATCGACTTAAAGTAATGTTCAATATCATCACCTACATCATATGACAAACGTGCATACTCTGGCACCATTTTTTTCATTAATTAGTCCCCCTTTTTACTTAGAATTTCAGGTTAAAGTTTTGGTGCAATTTCACTCTCACTCTATCAGTTGACTCTACCCTCTGTTTATTACTGAATGGGATTTGATTCAGAATTAAAATAGTTGTTCACCTCAATCACCGCCACATCAATGCCAACAGATGCTAAATCTGGCAACAATTTCAGGAATTATTCTCCCTTTTACTTGAATTCATTTTTCAGTTAAAAAGTTTTATGCCCTTTCACTCTATCTCTGTTTTACTGAATGGATCTGTTGAAACTTAACCAAGATTGTTCAACATCATACCCTTATCATATACCCAAGGTGGCATAACGCTGGGACCCAATTTTTCATAATTATTTCCTTCCTGCCTTCCCTGTTACTTAGAATTTTAGGTAAGTTTTGATGCACTTTCACTCTATTATTACTGAATGGATTTGATTCAAACTTAAAATGTTGTTCCACATCATCAACTCCCCACCATACGCAAGGTGCTTACTCTGGCACCAATCTTTCATGAATTATTCCCGTCCCCCCCTTTTTACTTCGATTTTAGGTTAAATTTTGATAAACTTTCACTCTGCTCTGTTTATTACTGAATGGATTTGGATCAACTAAAGTAGTTGTTCACCTCATCACCCACGAAAGGGGGCTATATGACCAAGCTGCATAACTCTGGCCCCAATAGTTATGATTATGCCCCTTTTTGCTTAGGATATACTTATATAGGTTTTGATACATTTTATCTTAACCTCTCTTATTACTTAAGGTTGCTATTTTTGACATAGACCTCAGACTATTGTGCAATCTCTTCATCCACATGGGAGTCAATGAAACATTCCAGTGACAGCTCTAGTTCCTCGATTGCCCCAGATTCACTATCCAGAGCATCCGAAATAGTCCGGCGCGCTGTCTGGCTTGTGGACAGCTCTTGTTAAGAGTATAAGTAATGTAATGGCATTGCATTTAAATCTTATCGAATGTCCTTCTTTATTCTGTACTAGTACTGTTCAAGCCGGCAAAAAATTACAGTCAACTTATCCTAATTAATTGTAGGGGGGAGTAAAATAATTTCAGACACATGTCTTCTACATATCATCACAGAGAATATACCACTTAACGAACGCTGGAAATTATCTCACACCCCATAATCCGTAAAACTGTGGCTCCTCCTCTTCATTCAAAGCATTCAGGCTCCTGCTTTCTTTAAAGAATCAGAACTTATAAACACATTTGCCAAAAAAAAAACACAATACTAAACACTGGTATACTTTCAGATAACTTTTATTATTTATTTCCTTCATATATCTACTGTCTTTTCAACCAAACAAACATTAAAGTAAAGTAACAAACCACAATTCAGCCGTAGAAAATGCTATGACCTCAATAATGTGTTCAAGATGTGTTTAGCATGATCAACTAAAGTACTGGCATTTAGAGACACTTACTGCCGTTTCTTGTATGAGAGATGGGATAAAAATTTCATAATAATAGAGTTTGTTCAAACTTTGTATATAAACACAGTGTCATGTTTGAAACAGACATATGCAAGAACAATCATAGGTCACCTTACTTGTTTAGGAGTTATCTGCCCTTAAACTGGATTTTTCTTAAAATTTGCTTAATTCAAGGGCAGATAACTCCTAAAAAGCACGGTGAGTCACTTAGATTTTCCCCCATAATTCTGTTTCTAACACGACACTGTGTTCATTTACAAAGTTTACAGATCTTGAGAAATACAATTTCATAGAGTAAAAGAATTTTGTTTATGCAATTTATTTTCAGGTACAAAAAAAATAAATGCTAATTTAAGACGATGAAAATGAGAATTAAAAAAAAAGGGTTAAAGACCAAGTCTTTTTTTTTTTTTGAAATAGTAAAAATGGTTAAAGACCAAGTCTTTTTACGGCTAATCTCACACCAAGGATGAGATTTCCTTTTTACCATGACTCAAATGGTGCAGTAACTGAGCTGTTGCTAGAGTACTTTTTTTACATATTACAATTCGTACACAACAATGCTTCTGTTTGAAAACACAGAAAAAAATCACAAGATTTTATACGTTTCATTGTTGTATTCATACCAAGTTTACCCCGTAACTCCCTAAAAAGCATACCCTTCCCCGGGCAACCTGAGAATCCTGTGGCAGCCCTTATGTCTTGTGAACTTTTGGCAAAATATATTGTTTTCAAGTTTCACTTTAAAACTGGACAACATTATAAATGAAAACAAAGCTCGCATGCTGAATGAAATCGTTATTCGGTTAATTAAATACATTTTACATCCTTTTAAATCAATGCATGAAAAAAAATTTTTTTAAAAATTTTAGCTGCCGATAAAGGTTAAATTAATCTAAATATCCACTTGGGGTGAAAAAAAACAACGACAACTTACATTTTTTTTAAATTAAACCAAACAACACAATTATCGGGAAATGATGCATTCGTAAAGTCAATACCTTAATACGTCAATGGCACATATGGCAGGTTATGTCCCCTTTGACCTAAACTTTCTGTTTAAAGTTTTGCATGCAAGATACTCGTATAATTTTCATACTCATGTGTTTATTCGATGTAAATGAGATGTGGAACTCAAAATTTGTAGTCCTGTTTGGGCGCCATATAACCTTTCTGTGTTGTGCGCGTAAAACCAAAATAATAAATAAATAAAATAAAATTGTTTTATTATAACATGTATGTATGTTTTCTTTGTTCTTTTCTTTCAGACAAAAATACCCAATTGGTGTTCTTATAAACTTTGAATATTGAAAGAAGAAGCACGGGTGGCTATCATTCTTACTTATATTTTTAAACTTGTGGATCATTAATCTATAAATATGCAAATTTATAGAAAATCTGTCCGCTAGAAATAATTGTGAAAACATCCTTTAACGATTGAACCATTTTTGGTGCAGTCACACTAAAAAATTTTTTCACAGCTTATATAATACAACATCGGCACACATTGGGCTATCGTCACAAATTTAATTTATATCTTGAAAAAACTAATACCTTTTGAATGATTATAGCTTGTAAAGGCTACAGGTCACTTTGTGATGTATTTTCCCCTATTATGCATAAGGAAGATGACACAGAGCTACGTAAAATGAGAAAATGCACATATGCTCTGCGCAAAAACACTACATGGACCATGCCCGTTTGTACGATTTTTGGGACAAATTGTATTTAAATCCAATGAATGCAATTAGTTTATTATTCTTCATCTATTACACATTTAAGGTGGCTCAGTTCCATAAATATGTTGGGTAACTGAGCCATTTTTGGACAAAGAGTCATCAAATAAGTTTTCTGAAAAGACCAAAATAGCGTTTCGGGTATTTTTTTGCCCGAATGCTGATTTAACATGTATCCAATAACTAAAATAATAATACTGGAAGATGGCTGCAAGTTTATTTGCAAGAAACACGCTTCGTATTTCTAAATGTCACAGTTACCCTAATTTCCCCTATAATCTTTAATGTCACAGGACAGTGCACGTATTTGATTTGACATTTTAGTGACAAGAGGTATACGATCTTATAATTTAGTTTAAAACAAAGAGTTATAAAAATAAATAGATCGGCAACTTGCAAAGGCATATATAGCAAATCGCCAACTCCCGTTGCCGCAAAACGAGAATCTCGTTACCTCTCGCGACATTCTCAAGCGCCATTTTATGCGAAATATACACTGACTGTCAATTGTTGTTAGTGCCAATCGAATGTATCACCGTATGAACCACGCTTTTGATAGTCAAGAAACGGGTATTTTGTGCTTAAGACTATTCATCTTAAACAAATACTGTTGATGTTGTTGTGGGTGACAAAGCTAACCTGTATTTTACATGTAGTTTTTAAATGAACAATTGCAACTCATGCTCGCGCTCTAAGATAACGCGATCACGCTCGGAACCTCGAGATCACTCGAGATTACAGCCAGTTGCCATTTTTGTGTAGTTATACTTCTTTGGTTAAACCCTGAAAATTAATAATAATAAAGGAATGGTGTTTGTTTTACATGTAGATCAAAGCATTAACCCCCCTCGTGAAAATATTAACATGGAGTGGTGTTTCCTGTTGATTTCTCCTGTAGAGTCAGTGTACCCGATTTCGCACTGTACGGCGTTTCGCACACCCAGCAATTCATGTGCTTTGTGAGAATAAAGCAGAAAATTCAACAATTCTTTGGTATTATTTTCACAAAATTGATTAATTCCCGACTAATTGACACAAGGGGTCCATCCCCGCTTGAGCCTCGTTTCTGGTAAGTGCAGGACGAAAACAATAACAATAACTAAGGGAGGCCATAGGTCAGTCGAAAAATAATTAAATTTATGAAACTAATGAACAAGCAACCAACAACAAGGTGTACACTAAATTGAAAAATCACTTTTCCTTCTACATGTAGGTATTTACCTATTACTTTACCGAACATGAAAAATATTTCAACAGATATTGAAAGTTCTCCCAACCTCAAAATGACTTCAACCTTGATTGTTTGCTTTACTTTTTTTATAAAACCAGAGAACTTAATCGAAATGACAGACTTGTTTGGGGTCTTTGTGATCAGCAGCTTCTATTGTTTTATTTTTTTGTTCAATGTATTCAGCTGTTTTTAGCCTTTTCTGCTTTCAGCAGTAAAAAAAGGGTTTGGTCCCTATATTTCACTTTTCAGAACTGCTTTTAATTCACTTTCAATGTTTTATTGGAAAACATACCTGTTTAAATTGAATAGATAAATACTTACAAATTCATTGAAATTTCCTTTGGGGTTAATGCATTACCATCACTGAATCTATAAAAGCATGGTGTGCGAAACCGGGTACACTAAATGCAAAAACTGTCAAAATTGTTATCCGAATCAAGTTCACCAAGAGGTATGACGTCATTGAAGTGGGAAAGGAAAGTAAGCGTGTTTTAAACCAAAATAAGTGTATTTATTAAAACATGTAGAGGTAAATTCAAATTTAATCATTTTTGGCTAAATAGGAAAGTATTCTTAGGAAATGTGTGCGAAACCGGGTACACTGACTATTATCATATTTTCACGTTAAAATGTGTTTGTGTGAAATATTAATGAATTGCATTTCAGTAATTGTTCAACAGTATTACAATTTACCTAAATATACATACAAATTAGCAAAACTATCTTAAAACAGCAAAAACCATAAAAGGCATAATCATTTGGGAATTTTAAATTCAACTTTGGGAAAAAAACATACTTTTTTGCATTCGGATTACCTCCTTTTACCGGAGGTAGATTTATAGGGAAAAATAGCCCCGGGATGTGGGCGTAAGTTGTAAAAAGTCGATCTTTACGAATGAAAACACGACTTATATATCATGTATATATTATGTGTAAATATTAGACAATATTATACGCCATAATGGATTTCCAATTGGAACCAGAAGCAGATGTTTCTTCAATCATTTTGCGGTCAACTGCACGTGGCTTCCATGTTACTCCTTTTAGTATTGACCGCGTGTTAACAACTTAACATCACATTTAGTATTTGCGTTATATTTTCGTAATATCGGGCTGTCTTCTACCTTATAATGGATTTCCAAATTGAACTGGAAGCAGACGCAATCTGACTAAAGTACTTGATCTTCTAAACGAAGATCTGAGAACGACCCATTCACATTCGTCTTCTGTATATTTTGGATTTCCAATATTGCTATTTTTATTTTCGCAAATATATTTTTGTTTGAACCAATCGGACAACTTGTTCGAATGTCAAAGTGTAAGAAAAATGTGTGGTTAATCCAGGGCTCGAACCTGGGACCTCTCGTTTATAGAGCAAGTGCTCTACCGACTGAGCTAACCGGCTATCTGAAATCTTTCGACATAAAAATTGTTGATATCAAAACCCAAGTCTTTATAAAGCTTACAGAAAGCTGTAAGGTAGCTTTTGATTGGCTAGCGGAAGGGTTGTCAGAACGAGGCCATCAATAGCTCGTTGTCAGATCCTATGCGTAGCGTAATAGGAGATGTACTTTAGTCAGATTGGAAGCAGACGTTTCTTCAATTATTTTGGCGGGAAAACTGCACGTGCCTTCCATGATGCTCCTTTGGTATTGATCGTGTGTTTACAGAAAATTTAGTATTTGCGTTATATTTTCGTGTCAGCAGCTATATTAAATTTTCATGGAAGTGTAAACAAAATATTCTTCAACCAAATGAGAATACATGCTTCAGGGCTTGAATTTATTTCGTTTCTGTAAGCTAGTGACCGTTTCTGAAATGGTTGAGTTCATAGTATTTTTCATTCGAGTGTGCTTAATATTTCATTGATGTTAGAAAAAAAAATTACCGACCCAGAAGTAATGGGTCGGAAATGGCAAACAAACATATTTAAGGGTGGTCTTGAAATGCGAAATTATTACTTGCAGGCTTAATTGTCTGACTTGTAAGACTTATCGACTGAAAAAGCACATGACTGCTGCACAATAAAGAAACAATTATAACATGGTCAAACATAAACAGTCATTATAAGAGAAGTGAGACATTTTACACTCAAATTTACTCACTTTTATTTTTCATAAAATTTGATGTTCAGCAAAACCTGTCTGTAGAATTGATATTCCGTTGTGTAACGATTACAGAAAGCATAAAGGGAAGTAATTCCACTAATATGCAAATTTGTAAACCTGTCGATTGTCATTGGAGTATAATGACAGTATATATGTCGACAAATCACCTTTGGTGATGAGCTAGCTTTTCACCGACGGGATTTGTGTGGCACTGAAACGTTACAGTTGTAACTTTTCACCCGCAATTCTTATCAAATCTAGACGCATAAATTTCAGAGGCTATTTGGCTCAGTTTATTTTCAATTTTTATATGTGAAACGACTTAAGAAAACTAAAATTATCTAGTTGATCGACACTGAATCCGGGTTAAGCCCCGCCCATGTTGCCTACAACTAAGTTGTTTTTAACTCGACTATACGGAGTATGGAGAGCTGTCCTACTCGACCCTCGGTTAAAGTTTTGATGCGCTTTCCTTATATCTCTGTTATTGCTTGAGAGATTGGACTGAAACTTTTTTGGTGCACTTTCGCTCTATCTCAGTTATTATTAAATGGATTTCATTCAAAGTTAAAACAATCATCCCACATCATAATCCACATCATATGACACTAGGCTCATAACTCTGGTACCATTTTATCATGAATTATGCCCCTTTTTACTTTGGATTTTAGGTTAATTTTGATGCATTTTCATTAATCTCTGTCACAAGGGATTTTATTCAAACATAAAGTATTTATTCTACATCATCATGCACAGCATATGACTCAAGAATAACATCTCTTGCACAGTATTTCATTAATTAATCCCCTTTTTACTTAAATTTTCAGATTAATGTTTTGGCGCCCTTTCATTTGACACAAGGGACATAACTCTGGTACCGTACCAATATTCAGTTCGGATCAATGTATATAATGAATGTAAAAAAGTAAGAAACAATTAATGCAAGATGAGGTAATATTCTCAACTATTATGATAATGTCTTCTTTACTTGCAGAAACTTAAATGACAGTATTGACTGGAGTTTGAATTACTCAAAGGGAAAAAGACAAAACAGTCCAAAAAAAAACAAAAACGGTCGTCCATCTTTCATCCGGCATATATCCATAGGTGTTGGATAAAAAGCGAAGTTATGGAGCCGAAGTGGAGTACTTGGGGAAATTATCTTTGAAGGTAAAGTTTGTATTTTAACAGCGTCAAACGGAATACATTAGAGAAATATATTTATAAAATTAATTAAACTTAACTATGAAGAAGAACAAACGTTCCTGGCGGAACTCGAACCAAAAATACAATAACCAAATTTTGTATGTAGTATGCTTATAGATATTCTCCATTTTGCTACTTGTTCGTGTCTGCCGGTCTGTCTCTATTATATCTTCAAATGTATCAATCAGTTTATCAATCCATACGTCCGTTCGCACATCAATCCATTTGTGAAGTCACCATAATAATACGTCGAACTCTACATACATTTGCCAATTTTTGTTTTACTTTGTTTTTTTTTGTTGTTGAATGTTCCAAGTGGTTACAGAGCGACTTCAGAACTTAGATACTGGAGAACCTATGATAACAACCTGCACATCATGAACTGCACTGTAATAACGCGGTTTAATGACGAACAGTTACAATAACATTTCAACTCGAGTGGTCAGAGATAGAAATTGGCTAGCTTTTGTTGTCAAGTAAGAAGGGGAAATAAAAATAGGCTGCGTACTTCCGTGCGAATGACTTTGTACTGGTTGGAGCGTTCGCTTGACGGTGAATCGAGCGGTCATAGGTTTGGTGTCCGGTACAGTCACTCTATCCGTGACTTATATTTTTCAATGGGACAGTTGTAAGTTACTGTGGGAAAGAGTTTAGTGCTTGTAAAAAATGAAATGTTGTCGAAAACGGCGTAAAACCAAAAAATAAACAATAATTATTCCCGGTTAATTCTAACTATTATGTTGATCGAACTATGCACAGTAAAAACGAAATGAAGTTAATGTGCACGGGCATGAAATAAATAAGTTATTGCACTTGCGCGATTGATAACTATTATTTGTGTTGGGTTTACGCTTTTTCTCAGCAACCTTAAATTTACACAGCCTGTCTTTATAGTTTCTAACCAGTAGACACTCCATAAAAAAAGACAACTTTCTCACTTCATGGAACGCTGTAGCTAGTCGAGCTTGAACCAACATCTCCAGATTCCGGGGGAAATTGTATTTAAATTCCCAACTTGCATTGTAGCATGAAAATGGACTCGATAGTCAAGGAATTTTATACTCTTATTCTGTTCAAAAACATTTCAGGAACATTTTCAGAAAATTCAAATTAAAAAAGAATGCTATGGAGGAGAGAACGAGCAGTAAAATGAGCCGCGCCATGAGAAAACCAACATAGTGCGTTTGCGACCAGCATGGATCCAGACCAGCCTGTTCGCTTTCAGAGCCTATTGCAATTAAAGAAACCGTTAGCGAACAGCTTGGATCCTGACCAGACTGCGCGGATGTTGGTTTTCTCATGGTGCGGCTCAGATGTTTAATAAGAAGTATCTTTTTTTTTCTTTACGCTTTTTTTTGTACGTAACATGCATTCATGTATACAAGTGTGACAATAAGAATCGGAAAGAATACAAAATCAGAATACGCTTAAAATGAAATTTATGTTGTAGTAAACTTTTTTTGGGATGAACCTATTTTTCCCTAAAATACAAACAGTTTTTTTTTTGTGTGAAATTTTGATGCCCAAATTTTTGCGCGTGAAAATGGGGGTAGGGAAAAAATTAAGATAATATAGCGAAAACGAAGTCGGAGACCTCCGATCCTTTTCGCTCATTTTACAGTAAAATAAATTTATATGATAACTTTAGTTGTTTTTTTTTAAAAATCTATGGACCAGTTGCTACACACTTTTTAGTCATTCCGCTCGCAAACAATAATTTCGTAGAAAGATTTTGGCATGATTTTTGCATAGAGTAAGCATTCCTTCGGGGAATAGTCGGAGTGCATGTTTGAAAATTACATGACCGTATATGCCATATTGTTTTTAGCTCACCTGAGCAATGCTCAGGGTAAGATATTGTGATCACGCTGTGACCGTCGTGCGTCCGTCCGTGCGTCCGTGGTCAACAATTGTGTTTAAAAGACATCTCCTCCATAAGCACTGAATGGATTTTGATGAAACTTGGCACGAATGGTCCTCTACCAAAGTTATTCAAAAGTTTCCGCTTGGTTGCACACAGGGGCCACCAGAGCTAAAAACAGAAAAATCTTCAAACGACATCTCCTAAACCGATGGTCCGATTTTGAAATAATTTCACACAAATGGTCCTTATATCACCCTATACCAAGACTGTTCAAACTATATTGATTCGTCAAAAAACATGGCCGCCAGGGCTAAAAATAGAAAAATCTTCAAACGACATCTCCTCCTTAACCGATGATCCGATTTTGAAATAATTTCACACAAATAGTCCTTATGTCACCCTCTACCAAAATTGTTCAAGCTATATTGATTCGTCAAAAAACATGGCCGCCAGAGATAGGTAGATAGATATATCTTTTATTCCACCATAAGATGAGAAATATAAATACAATTTACATACAATGAGCAAATATAGTCAAAAACATGGCTGGCAGGGGGCGTGATCACTTTTCCCTTAATGTATACCATACTTGTCCAAATTATTGCCCTAAGGTGACTAGGTCAAAAGATGGCCACACCCCTGTGTCTGACATATACTTACTGTAGGCTTTTATATTAGAAAGTTTGAAAATCTTCTTCTCTATATCAGTAATAGCTAGAGCCTTGATGTTTGGCATGTGATATCAGATTTGTAATGTCTATCGTAATTTTTCAAATTATTGCCCTAGGTTCAAAAGTGTGTGTGACATGTATGTAATATAGGTTAACATAGAAGAAACTAACTCTGTACTTATATAAGCACACTTGAAGCCTTGTACACAGGTGAGCGCTTTAGGGTCAATGACCCTCGTGTCTTATGTTGTTGGTTTTTTTTGTTTGGTTGAGCACCCTCGAAATAATTTATACTCATCATTTTGCAAAGACGTTGAATACACAAAAACCTTTAAATTTTGGAAATATGCACCGTTCGGGCACTACCTGAAAACTTTGGCTTGCCCGAAACAGGATTTACCTGTCCTGGGCTTCGGGCAACCCACTCACGACGAAGACTGTAATTATAATGCGTCAAAGAAAATGTACATGAGATATTTTATGAAGATAATAGGGTACGACAAGTAGACGGAATATTGTGAACTTATATGCCGTTCGTTCGTATTTCCATCTGTCTGTATGTCGGTTCCGAAAAACTTTTATAAATTAGTATAGATTTTTTTTCACGAAACCTGGTAGATATTGTTATAGAATAAATGAGTTCGTGTTTCGTTTCCTTGCTTGTTCTTGGGTCTGTCTGTAAGTCAGTGTCTGCACGGCCATCAGTCGTCACAAAAAGTTGGTTCTGCTGTAAATTTTAAAGGAGCATGAGATTTATCTCATAGAATGCTACTTGGGAAATATGAACCCAGGTCCTTTTATTATGCTGCATTTTTTTTAACAAAAGGCAATATGGAGAATATACATGTACAGGCAATTTAGTTTTGCTACACCTAAAACTGTAGATGATATGTACACTTTTCAAGAATATTTATGTCTCCCACCCTCTGGGGGAGACATATTGTTTTTGCCCTGTCCGTCCGTACGTCACACTTCATTTCCGATCAGTAACTGGAGAACCATTTGATCTAGAACCTTCAAACTTCATAGGGTTGTAGGGCTGCTGGAGTAGACGACCCCTATTGTTTTTGGGGTCACTCCGTCAAAGGTCAAGGTCACAGGGGCCTGAACATTGAAAATCATTTCCGATCAATAACTTGAGTACCACTTGACCCAGAATATTGAAACTTCATAGGATGATTGTACATGCAAATAGATGACCCCTATTGATTTTGGGGTCACTCTGTTAAAGGTCAAGGTCACAGGGGCCTGAACATGTAAAACCGTTTCCGGTCAGTAACTTTAGAACCACTTGACCCAGAATGTTGAAACATCATAGGATGATTGGTCATGCAGGGTAGATGACCCCTATCAATTTTGGGGTCACTCTGTTAAAGGTCAAGGTCACAGGGGCCTGAACATGGAAAACCGTTTCCGATCAATAACTTGAGAACCTCTCGATCAAGAATGTTGAAACTTCATAGGATGATTGTTCATGCAGAGTATATGACCCCTATTGTTTTTGGGGTCACTCCGTTAAAGGTCAAGGTCACAGGGGCATGAACATTGATTACAATTTCCGATCAATACCTTGAGAACCTCTTGATCCAGAATGTTGAAACTTCATAGGATGATTGAACATGCAGAGTAGATGACCCCTATCGATTTTGGGTCACTCTGTAAAAGGTCAAGGTCACAGGAGCCTGAACATGGAAAACAATTTCCGATCAATAACTTGAGAACCTCTCGATCAAGAATGTTGAAACTTCATAGGATGATTGTTCATGCAGAGTATATGACCCCTATTGTTTTTGGGGTCATTCCGTTAAAGGTCAAGGTCACAGGGGCATGAACATTGATTACAATTTCCGATCAATACCTTGAGAACCACTTGACCCAGAATGTTGAAACATTATAGGATGATTGAACATGCAGAGTAGATGACCCCTATTGATTTTTGGGTCAGTCTATTAAAGGTCAAGGTCACAGGGACCTGGTCATGTAAAATCATTTCCGAAAAATAACTTAAGAACCACTTGACCTAGAATGTTGAAACTTAATAGGATGATTAGACATGCAGAGTAGATGACCCCTATTTATTTTGGGGTCACTTGATCAAAGGTCAAGGTCACAGGAGCCTGAAGAGTGACTTGAGAACCACTAGGCCAAGAGTGTTGAAACTTAGCGGGATGACTGGACATGCCAAGTAGATGATCCCTATTGCAGCCAACCATCAGTGTCTCTTTGACTTTCGCTCCTGACCACTATTGACTCGTTGCCTATAGGACTTTGCAATGGGGGAGACATGCGCTTTTTTACAAAAGCAATTTCTAGTTTTATTATGCTTTGTGCTTAGTATACTTCAGGTTTAAAGGGATGACTCGTTTTCAAACATGAAATTAAAAATAACGCTCGGAAATTCAAAGATGGATGTTGCCACTTTTACGCTGATTTCATTGTAATATTACTGATTTTATAATTTCAGGAAAAGTTACCAAGAACCAGGCGCAACAGGATTGTTCAAGGATACAGAAAATTACATACTGCATTACTACCCCCACTTAGATGATTGCCGACATCTGTCAAAAAATGAAACATTTCAGGAGCTCTAAAGAATTGTGAATTTAACTTAATCATAATGCATCTGAATGGACATATATTTGATATTTGTTCAGTGGTATTCAGATGCAGACGACGACGGTGCAGAATACTGTGATTGTAATGCTAAGAACAGCTTCATGAGTAGTTGATTCATGAGATTATTCCGAATACATTTACAGACATATGTCATTTAGTGCAAACATTTTGTAGTGAGTTACACAGGATTATGTCTTCCATGATTTATTTGCATTAATATGCAGAAGAAAAAAACAGTGATCATAAGATGCATAGTTTTATTCAAAATCAGAAACATTTTCTTACTGTCACCAAGTTGTTACACTTGAAATTATTTTCACGTTATTTTTTTTTTTGAAAGCGTCGTTTATAGACATATCTTTGGTACTTTAAAAGACAATGACTTGAAATTAAAAATATTTCTTTATAATCATCTGCGTGTGTGGTTACAATCACAACAATTCTAATTGTATATCGTGACAGAGTTATGCCCCTCTCATACTTAAAATCAAAATTAAAAATAAAGAATGTCAGTACACCTTCTTTACTTGACCTTTAACCCCTCTGTGTAGTAGGGGCTTTTCATATACTGGTGTATCTTCCTTTTAAAGTAGAGGTCTCTTATTGAGACATTAATTTTTATTTATTTTACTGTCAAATTGCCGAATAGTGGATGCTGTCTTACCGACAGCTCTTGTTATTTTCACCCTTATACATTATTCACGATGTTGACAGGCACAATGCCTGTGAAGTTTCTCTGAAGTAATGGCCATTGAATTTCTCAAATTTGCTAAAGTTGACCAGACTTGAGCAGTTCTTATCCTCTGTTCACCAAACTTGACTACTAGGCTTACAGGCATAATATCACAGAATAGTTCTATAACTATCTGGATATTCCCAGTTATGGCCCTTCAGTTACTACGAAAAATGACAGTACCTTAGCCAAACTTTTGTCAGCTCATTATCTGGATATTCCCAGCTATGGCCCTTCAGTTACTACGAAAAATGACAGTACCTTAGTCAAAATTTTTTCAGCTCATTATCTTTGCTACTCTAAACGTCGCTGTAAATCTCTTGCCCTTGAATTAATCAAAATTTTAAAAATGTTACATCTGTCTCAGAATTCTGAATAAGGGGTTTATTTTGGCGGTTTGGTTAAATAGAGATATGTTATAAACATTAAATAAATTTCGTAGAAGCAAGATTTGAGTTGCATTTATACAGTGTTCGAGTGAAAAATATGTATTGTAGAAGTTTGAACACTTTATCTCCTGCTTCAGAATAGGACGGAAAAAGGGAAAACTTTTGACAAATGGAAATTATTATTTATAAATATATCGATCGTTTCTAAATTTGCGATGATAATTTGCTATGATTTCTTTCATAGTCAGAAACATCAATGTTTAAATACAGCTTGGATACCAGTAATGAATACTTACCCAATATGAAGGAATCAAATGCGTTGTAGGAATCAAATGCGTTGTACTAAGAAAGGACACGCTTAATCAATATCATACTGAAAAGTTGATTCTAATACGCTTGTTGCTGTTAAAACACGCATACGCTAAATGACGTCATGTGTACATGCGATGACGTTAATATTTTTGATGCAACCAATAAAGAGCGCTATTACATTTTATCTACTGACTTAGATTAAGGGCATATTACACTCGAAACAATATATAGCAAAATCGTCTTTTACTAAAATTAATACACTCATACGTCGCGAGAATAATTCACTTGGGCTACGATCTCGTGAAATTAGAGACTATAACCAATCTAATTGCTGAAATAAACAGATACTTGAAAAGAAACTGTATAAGGTCAAAATTAATTACGCCAAATATGTTAAACCCAATCATTAAAAAAAATTCCAAAACTAAAGCAATCCCCATACGCCAACCAAGTATTGAAATATACCTCCTATTGAAAATTAGCTATTCAGAAATGTCTGACACAGTTCCTGACATTAGCCTTTCGAGAATATATCTGATCCAGAACCGGAGGTTATTCGTTTGAGACTGTCTATCCCAAACAGTCTTGTTAGTCAATTCAGATCATGCGTGTTAGTCATTTTGGAACGTCTAACCCAGACAGGTGGGTTAGTCATCCCAGAACGTCTAACTCAAACAGAAGGATTAGTCATTCCAGATTGTCTAATTCAGACAGGCGGGTTAGTCATTCCTGAACGTCTATCTTAGTCATTCCTGAACGTCTAACTCAGACAGGCGGGTTAGTCATTCCAGAACGTCTAACTTAGACAGGCGATTTAGTCATTCCGGAACGTCTAACTTAGTCATTCCTGAACGTCTAACTCAAACAGAAGGATTAGTCATTCCAGATTGTCTAATTCAGACAGGCGGGTTAGTCATTCCTGAACGTCTATCTTAGTCATTCCTGAACGTCTAACTCAGACAGGCGGGTTAGTCATTCCAGAACGTCTAACTTAGACAGGCGATTTAGTCATTCCGGAACGTCTAACTTAGTCATTCCTGAACGTCTAACTCAAAACAGAAGGATTAGTCATTCCAGAACGTCTAACTTAGTCATTCCCGAACGTCTAACAACATGCAACGACAGACGCCCCATTAGCGATGCTCACTCCTGTGATTAAGACAGACAGAGTAATCTAAATTACCAGATGCGGAGAAGCGGTAAGTAAAGGACGACTTGGTATATCCTTAGAGCAATACTGATTCATGAAATTGAACTGTAAACACTAAGCAGTTGGTTTTGTTTCCAGTCAGCCCTCGACACTATAGGCAATAGGAAAGCAGTTTTACCACGGAATCATTGTTGTTATTACGGAAGATAGGGGAGACATTTCTGTTCTCTTTATTAGTGTAATTATATAAGAAATACCACATATAGGCTGTTCAAAACACAAAACGCCTGAAGTCTAGATTTAATAATAAGTCCAGACTTAAATAATATGCTGTTATAACAACTACTCTGATTACTGCTTATATTCAACTAGAAACATACTGCAAAGCAACTTTAACAGGGACATCAATGATGTAATAATGTCATAAAGTGCATGTATAAAAGCAATTTCTTTAAAAAGGTATTTGGCACAGCATATATATGGAAAAATTGCAATAGATACATTCAAATCATAAAGATGTACCAAAGTAAAGTTGTCAGTGACTAACATGAGACAAGTGAAGTGAGAAAAGAATGTCTCTTACTGACATTTTATTTAGAATACTCTGCCACATAGATGAGACAGATACACATGTATGTGCATGTATTACAGTATACCACTTATGTTAACTAGAGCTGCTTTTGAGAAAAGTGCATGTCTCCCACAACTGCCTTATCATCTGAATAGTTGTGTACGAGTCAACCATGCACCAAGATCTCAACTGCCTTATCAGACTTTCAGTGTTTTGATTATCTAAAACAAATTTCAAGGGCCATAATTCTAAAGTGCCTGGGCAAATTTGGCTAGTTATCAAACTTGGGCAAGGACTCATTTTCAAACACATTTTGTTCAAGCCTGGTGAAGATCAGATGAAAAATGTTAGACTTGGACTGCGGAAAAGATTTGTGACAGACATAAACACACAGATAGGAGTAAATCAATATGTCTCCCACACCACTGTGTGGTGGGAGACATAATAAAAGCGAAATCAGTCAGTATAATATTTCAACTGCTTTCTTAAAGCAGAATTGGATGACTCTTCAATAAGTTCTTGAAATCAATATTCTCTTACTGATAATCAGTTTCTGACATAACAAAATTAACCCTAATATACTAAGCTAAAAACACATAAAATCAATTATAACTAGAAGATGCTTTTGCAAAAAAGCGCATGTCTCCCCCAATGCAAAGTGGTATAGGCAAGAAGTCAATAGGAGTCAGGAGCGAAAGTCAAAGAGACACTGATGGTTGGCTGCAATAGGGATCATTTACTTGGCATGTCCAGTCATCCTGCTATGTTTCAACACTCTTGGCCTAGTGGTTCTCAAGTCACTGTTCAGGCTCCTGTGACCTTGACCTTTGATCAAGTGACCCCAAAATTAATACGGGTCATCTACTCTGCATGTCCAATCATCCTATTAAGTTTCAACATTCTAGGTAAAGTGGTTCTCAAGTTATTTTCCGGAAATGATTTCACATGACCAGGCCCCTGTGACCTTGACCTTTAATAGACTGACCCAAAAATCAATAGGGGTCATCTACTCTGCATGTTCAATTATCCTATGAAGTTTCAACATTCTGGATCAAGAGGTTCTCAAGTTATTGATCAGAAATGGTTATCAATGTTCAGGTCCCTGTGACCTTGACCTTTAACGGAGTGACCCCAAAATCGATATGGGTCATCAACTCTGCATGAGCAATCATCCTATGAAGTTTCAACATTCTGGGTTAAGTGGTTCTCAAGTTACTGACATGAAATTGTTTTCCATGTTCAGGCCCCTGTGACCTTGACCTTTAATAGAGTGACCCCAAAATTAATTGGGGTCATTTACTCTGTATGTCCAATTATCCTATAAAGTTTTAACATTCTGGGTCAAGAGGTTCTCAAGTTATTGATCAGAAACGGTTTTCCATGTTCAGGCCCCTGTGACCTTGACCTTTAACAGAGTGACCCCAAAATCGATAGGGGTCATCTACTCTGCATGACCAATCATCCTATGAAGTTTCAACATTCTTGGTCAAGTTGTTCTCAAGTTACTGACCGGAAATGTTTTTCAATGTTCAGGCCCCTGTGACCTTGACCTTTAAAAGAATGACCCCAAAATCGATAGGGGTCATCTACTTTGCATGTACAATCATCCTATGAAGTTTCAACATTCTGGGTCAAGTGGTACTCAAGTTATTGATTGGAAATGGTTTTCAATGTTCAGGCCCCTGTGACCTTGACCTTTAACAGAGTGACCCCACAAACAATAGGGGTCATCTACTCTACATGACCAATCATCCTATGAAGTTTCAACATTCTGGGTCAAGTGGTTCTCTAGTTATTGATCGGAAATGGTTTTCAATGTTCAGGCCCCTGTGACCTTGACCTTTGACGGAGTGACCCCAAAATCAATAGGGGTCATCTACTCTTCATGACCAATCATCCTATTAAGTTTCAACATTCTGGGTCAAGTGGTTCTCTAGTTATTGATCGGAAATGGTTTTCAATGTTCAGGCCCCTGTGACCTTGACCTTTGACGGAGTGACCCCAAAATCAATAGGGGTCATCTACTCTTCATGACCAATCATCCTATTAAGTTTCAACATTCTGGGTCAAGTGGTTCTCTAGTTATTGATCGGAAAGGTTTTCAATGGGTTTTCAATGTTCAGGCCCCTGTGACCTTGACCTTTGACAGAGTGACCCCAAAAACAATAAGGGTCGTCTACTCCAGCAGCCCTAAAACCCTATGAAGTTTGAAGGTTCTAGGTCAAATGGTTCTCCAGTTATTGCTCGGAAATGAAGTGTGACGTACGGACGATGGACAGGGCAAAAACAATGTCTCCCCCAGAGGGGGGGGGGGGGGGGGTGACATAACTCTCTGACATACAGTCATTATACACTTTTCCCCATCATAACAAATGAGGCATGAATTGACTCTTCCAATGAAAAAGCTGAGTATAATGAAACATGCTTGCCCTTGCCTTGACTGTAATAGTAAAAATGTCATATCTCAGCCAGAATAATAATAAACGGAAGACAGCTAAAAATAAGACATTTTATTCCATCTCTCTATGTATTTTTTTAAGTCAGTTGCTAATTTTACTTTCAATGCCTATGGAATTTTTCTCTATTTCATGTTCCATTCATTTTGGAACTGGCAGTGTCCAGAATTAGACAAACTTTCTGTTTTAGATCATCAACTCAACCTATTACTCAATCCATCATGATTAAAACAATAAAACTGGTCTTAAACATACATCTCAAATGTGGATACAGAAACGAAGTAAGTTAACAGATAAAGGTGCTGAAAATCAGTCACAGTGGTGTATTGTTGTAGTCAACCATTAAACAAAAACATCAAACATCAAGCAAATTGCCTAGAAATAAAAGAAACCACAAAATCTAGAACATAATTGGTTGACAGGGGTTTTGTTATACAATGCACTGCAATTTGCTAGGTAGTTTGTTAGGTAATAACTGATTTTGAATGTAACACTAGGCAGCTTTTAATCTGTTTAATAAATACCATTTTACATCTAAATCAATGCTTCAGTTAGTGCTGTACATGGAATGGAAATGTCACATTCAGCTCATTCTAGTGCCTCATCATGATGTTACCATTTCTCAATGAAAATTTCTATTGAAGTTACAGCACATGTTATCATGATTCCTCAATGCCATCACTTATCAGCATCTCAGCAGTAAATGTCGACAAAAATGATCTGAAGACATTGACCAATTTATAACTTCACTCACAATATTTTTTATGCAAAACAAATCCCATATTCACTTCTTAACTGCACAATTTTAAGTTACTTCTGTCCTTTTTTTTTTCAAACAGCTTTACTGAAGAACTCAGTCTTTAATTCACAACAGTTTGTTTGTCATAACTCCCTCAGTCTTGTGATAAAATAAGACTTCTGTGATTCACATGCTCCAATCACAGGCTTGCCTCTAGTCAATACAGAAAATACAGATGAAAATCATGATGTTGTTGATATAATTTATAGATGAAATATGAAGCTTATGTTTTTGTTCTGGTTATAACCACTGTTCCTGAGAATGCATGGAGATGTCAAGTAATTTCCAGGCAGCATCTGGGTTTAATTCTTCCATGTCCCGACACAGAGCCCACACATACGTTACCCACATGATTTTATCCTGAAAAAGGAAATAGGAAATATTTTCTTTATCTTGCATATGTTTTCCCAGTCAGCATCCTGGGGAAAATCAATGTCTGTGATTATAAAGATCTGTTTGAAGACAAGTCTAAAAACCAAAGCATCTGATTGGATGTTTTAAGACTACAAAATCTGAAATTGACCAATAGTAAAAGTTGCAATCCAAGACTGGTATTCAAACTCAACTGTAATAAGCTCCATCTAAATAGCACTCTTACTGGTAATATGAGGAAATAATATTGAGACCCCAGTGGAGTTCCTATCTGCAACCTCTGAGTTTCAAATACATTTAATACCCATTCCTATAACCTCAACATTGAAATACAAACACAACTTTATATGCAATCTATATCAGAATTTAGAGAATCCAAAAATTAAAAGGACTGAACCATATTCAAGATGCATTTGCTGTTGTGTAAATTATAAATTTCATGTCAGGTTTTCATTTTAATTTATTATAAACATCATTTTGTAGCATCTCTGTTCATTTTTGTTTGTTTGTTTTGGGTTTAACGCCGTTTTTCAACAGTATTTCAGTCATGTAACGGCGGGCAGTTAACCTAACCAGTGTTCCTGGATTCTGTACCAGTACAAACCTGTTCTCCGCAAGTAACTGCCAACTTCCCCACATGAATCAGAGGTGGAGGACTAATGATTTCAGACACAATGTCGTTTATCAAATAGTCACGGAGGACATACGCCCAGCCCGAGGACCGAACTCGCGACCCAGTGATCCATAGACCGAGCTAAGCGAGCAGGTTCATCTCTGTTAAAATTCTAGAAATATTCAATTTCTGCAACTCCTTGTTGTGAATCAAGAAAGTGTGCCATTTTCTACACTACATATCAACTAATCCACAAGGGGCTATAGTTTTCACATCATTTTTTTTTGTTGCTTTGTCAAGTTCAAAGCTATTATGAAACAAGAGCTGTCACTAATGGTGACAAATGCATCTGCAGCGCCTTGACCTTTGACCTTGACCTATGACCTGGTGACCCCAAAGTCAGTTAGGGTCATGTACTCAATAAGTACTATCAGCATTTGAAGTTTGAAGGTCCTGGGTGCAGTGGTTCGCGAGTAAAGTGCCTTCATGCAAAAAGTTAAGGTTGTGACGAACGAATTAACTAACAAACGAACGGATGGACAGTTGAAAACTAATATACCTCCCTTCTGGGGGGCATAATAATGGGACATACGGCAACTTTTCAATTTTTGATAATGTTGTATCGGATGGTAATGCCAAAGCCCACTCCAAGAATTCCTGCAATCCAAGCTGACTGGCTCCGCACATAGAGGATTTCATTCTTAGTGTGGTTAAAACATGACGTAACCACTATGCCATTAAGTTCCCATTTCATATCAAATTATTTAAACAATTAGAAAACAGACTCACAGCATCTCCCTCTACCACCTCCCCCTTGGCATTCCTGACTACCATTGTTTGTTGAGCATTGAAGCTTATCACAAGAACTGGCCCCTGTTCCATCATTTTACCAGCAGCAATCTACAAAACAACATTGAAAATATTGTAACATATTTATGAAAGTAAAGTGTTGAAGAAGTGGTCACACAGGCCATGTGTTATAATACCTGCAAGAGCGGGATTTGACTGCAGACTCAATAATCTCTTACCACTACATGGACTGAGTACTGATCAGAAAAACAGAACCAGTCATCCAGCATAAACCTTAAGTGTGGGAATTTTTTCTACAATAAATGTAAAATGAACAGATTTAAAGAAACAAAATTATCATAACTATACTGCTGAACTGCAGAGAAGTAAGGTATCTACCACAGTGTAGACTGGTTACATTCCAAAGAATCTAATTACCCCCTTAACATTGAGAAAAATATCACAATGATGGGCAATTTACGTACAAATACATGTATTTTATTCGATAACAATAAATAAGCTTCATCTACAGGTACAAGAATGCTAAAATAACACACAAGAATATATAAGCATGGAAATAGCCTATTGTCGTCATTTCAGGCCTACAATTTAAAATACAAGATCTTGACCAGGCATATCTAGTTTGTTTGTTTTGGGTTTAACGCTGTTTTCCAACAGTATTTCCGTCATGTAATGGCGGGCAGTTAACCTAACCAGTGTTCCTGGATTCTTTACCAGTACAAACCTTTTTTTTTCTGCAAGTAACTGCCAACTTCCCCACAGAAATTATCAGAGACTTTACAGTTACATTGTACTCCAAATTCATAAATGGAGGCCAAACGACTGAAGTCATTAAGTCTTTAAGACATATTGTGAGCTCAGGACTAATTCTTGTGGATTTTGTAAATTGCATCTTCCTCAAAATTTAATCTCAGCAAACAGGACATGCATAGATATACCATGTACATGACTCATTTTCACTACCTAGACTGGCAGTATTTTGCTCTCTGTACAGTTCGGGCTACTACAAGTCTGAATAAGAATTTATACTCACATCTACATTACTAACATCCAATATTTTATTGTCAATCCGGAGGCCGTTACTTTTTGCAGTCTTGATTGGATGCATAAGAACATTGAATGGCTGAAATTATAATTCAATATTGAAAGGCATTCTAAACTAGAGCTATCACTAAAGGTGATGAATGTACCCCCCGCATGCACTGACAGTACATTGCAATTTGACGCACACAAGATTGCATAATTATGTGGACTGTATGTATATAGAATGTATGTATACAGTATAGTAACAAAAAACAAAGTCCCATAACTATGCAGAATATTTATCTAAAAGAATGTAACATGCACCATGCACAACTAGGGTTGGTACTGATCACTTGTGTGAAGTTTCATTAAATTGTGTCAAGGGGATGAGGAGATATGGTGCGCACAAGATTGTGTCTATGTATATAGTATAGTAACAAAAAAAAAACAAAGTCCCATAACTCTGCAAAAAATTTTTCTGAAAGAACCTAACATGCCCCATGCACAACTACTGTTGTTACTGATCACTTGTGTGAAGTTTCATTAAATTGTGTCAAGGGGATGAGGAGAGATGGTGTGCACACGATTGTGTCTATGTATATAGTATAGTAACAAAAAAACAAAATCCCATAACTCTGCAAATTTTTTTTCTAAAAGAACCTAACATGCCCCATGCACAACTACTGTTGGTACTGATCACTTGTGTGAAGTTTCATTAAATTGTGTCAAGGGGATAATGAGAGATGGTGCGCACAAGATTGTGTCTGTGTATATGGTATAGTAACAAAAAAACAAAGTCCCATAACTCTGCAAATTTTTTTTCTAAAAGAACTTAACATGCCCCATGCACAACTACTGTTGGTACTGATCACTTGTGTGGAGTTTCATTAAATTGTGTCAAGGGGATAAGGAGAGATGGTGCGCACAAGATTGCGTCTACGGACAGACGGACAGACAGACGGACAGACGGACAGACAGACAGACAACCTGAAACCAGTATACCCCCCCTTACAACTTTGTTGTCGGGGGGTACAACAAACATCATCTACAATCAATTAGAGAGTAGCAAAGTTAAGGACAGTGCAGATGTCCTTCAGATTTTTTTTTGTTTTGTCGGGTGTAAGTCACCTCAACACTATGAAAGACATATGGTGACTTTCCAGCTTTTAAAATAAGGCGGTGGAACACTTAAAGGCATTTTTTTTCATGCATGAATAGGTTTGGTAGCACCACTGATATTCAAATAACCAGCTAGATGGTTTCTTCATGTAAAATTTTGTGCAATTTAGTTTCACACCAAGGTGGCTGGAAAAAGATTCAGTCAGTGCATTTTGCAAAGTGTGTCATTTTTTTTTTTTGTAATTAATGCTAAATTTACTTATTTTCTATGCCACCATAATTAGGAATGATACATCCTACTGGATAAGAAAATTTAATAATGCTGGAGACATTCTTTAAAAAGAAATTTGTGGTCAAATGTTGGACAAATAATTATGAAGCATTAATCATTGATTTGTAATGTCTCACAACTTCAAATGCTTTTACTTACAGCTTCATAACACCAGTCTTTTAAAACTTCTTCTTCACCATGAGCCATTGCCTAAAAATGTATATCACTCACTTAACGATGAAGATATTATCAAATACTTTTAAACATCAATCACATGAAGCTGCAATGAGATGAGCATTATTCTGGAATTATCCAGGGTTTTGAACAATCTAAATACATAAAATATCATTCTAATATTTTTGTCTCTGTTAAAACACTTTTACGCTATAATGACGTCATGTTAACGCAGGGTTACGTCATAGTTTTGTTGCGACCAAGAAAGAGCGCTTCCATATATTATCTACAGTTTTATATTAAGGGCATATGAGAATAAAAATAATTTATAGCACAAGCATGTTTTAACACTATTTATGCACTCTGGTGGTAATACGTTGTTCAAATAATTTCACTCGGGCTGCGCCCTCGTGAAATTATTACGCCCAATGTATGACCACCCATCGTGCATAAATAGTGTTAAAGCACTCTCTTGCTAAAAATTATTTCTAAATTAAACAGAAGAGATCATTATGACTAACTTTTGTTAGCCCTGGTTCTTGAGCAATCAATGCTTGCAACAGCTGTGTTTCCCTGTATTTGACAGGTTGTGTCGAACTTGCATAGAATGAAAACTAAATATGCCAAACTTGCAAAATACATTAGTCTATTATAACAACAAAAGAATCCTTTTTACAAAAATACATCAGATGTTCACATCACAGTTTATTTGTTCTCTTGGGCTTCACACCAGCATTCTTTTAATAGTGAAGAAGGATCCAGTGTGCGCCTTCAGAAATTTTCAGGCATGGAACAACAACATCACAAGTCACTAACTGGAAGTATTCTACATACCAGAATAGGTTTCATACTTGAACAGTTAATGAACCATAGAACAATGATTCTTAATTCTTTCAGGGTTTGACCTAAGTGAAGAAAATACCATTTCCAGACTTCCTTAATCTTGATTCCGCCCCTCCCCCAAACCTCTGACTTTTGCTGTCTGTGGGAACTCTGTCCATGACAATTTCAGCAATATTTAAACATCTAATTAAAACAGATACTGAGAAATAATTAATGTTTAAGAAATAATATATGTCATCGGTGATTTGTCGCTGAATAAATCACTGCTTGGAGTTCAGATGCGAAGGAATTATATCACGAGGGCGTAGCCCGAGTGATATAATGCTACGCATCTGAACGACAAACAGTGATTTATTCAAGAGCAAATCACTAAATGAGATATATTACTTCGATTCTAACACGTTATCAAGGACTTTAAAGTACACCTTGTCGGCATGCATTAAATATTTGCCCGTTTTCAATCGGGTTCTTTTCCAGCGCGCCGTTACGCCGCTTGACGCTATGACGTAATAGTTGTGACGTCAGAGCAGTGAATTGTTGTTTAATAAATCACTGTCTCCAGCCTTCTTTGTTTAATAGGAAAATGAATCGGATCGTGTTAGAATCATGGATTTCGTAGTTAAGTCAATCCACGAAATTTTATCCCAACGAACAAATTCTCATTCATTTTAAGTTCAAAAGTTGACATGCATGAATTCATATCCCTACGAAATTGCTGTTTTGAACAAAACCACGAAATTTCATGGCCACAAAATTAAATGATTTTCCAGTATACAGTAACATCTAAGTTTTAAACCTAAATCATTGTTTTCAAATATTACTCCCAAGTTTAGTTACCTCTAAAAGATTTGGAATTACATCATACTGACACCATCGTACAAATCTTTCTGGCTCAAAATCTGGATCCATTTTACAAACTTCTGTCAACACTTCTGACATCTCTGTTTTTGAAAACATTCCACCTATAACCAGAAAAACACAACCATGAAAATATTACATGGACAATCTAATGGTATAAGTACTCTGAGATAAGTGAATTCTAGATAAAGAGTAAGTTGCAACTGTATTATAATTTCGCAATTGGCATTACCCATGGATATTGGGGAAACTATAACCATTGCAAATATTGTCCAATCTTCCATACCAGAAGCTTACAAAAACTGTAATTATAATGAAATCCCTACAAATATACACATTTATCTGAAAACAAAATACAAATATATAAAGTAGTACACAGGGTATAAATGCGGAAGTGAAGGTCAAAACCATAGGCCGAGAAGCTTGCAGACATGATAGAAGTTGGGCTAAAACCCAAAATTGGGTCGCTTACACTTTAACAACTAAATCATCACTTAATTGTAGTTTCAATGTACATGCATTGTTCACAACTCATGGAACAAAGCAGTCTGAAAGACAGCTAAATCCCCCGCCACTGTTATGGATGGTGAAAGGGTAAACCTTTGACCTTGAACTGACATGGCTGACTCATAAAATATGCACATCATCTTGATGAGGTGATTATTTGACCCAAGTTTCTTGAAAATCCTTCAAGGGGTTTAGAAGATACAGAGCTCAAACTTTTGACCTTGAGTTGTGTCCTTGACCTTGATTTGACATGGCTGACTCATGAGTTCTTGATGAGGTGATCATGAGACCCAAGTTTGATGAAAATCCTTGAAGGGTTTTAGGAGATACAGAGTAGACACAAAATTGAGAGCTCAAACTTATGACCCAGAGTTGTGACCTTGACCTTGAACCAACATGGCTGATTCATGAGTTCTGCACATCCTCTTGATGAGGTGATCATTTGACCCAAGTTTCATGAAAATCCTTCAAGGGGTTCAAGAGATACAATGGGGACACAAAATGGAAGGCTCAAAACTTCAACCCTAAGTTGTATGCTTGACATTGATTGGGCATGGCTGACTCATGAGTTCTGCACATCATCTTGATGAGGTGATCACTTGACCCAAGTTTTATCAAATTCTTTCAAGGGGTTTTAACCATTTAGGAGATACAGAGCAGACACAAAACAGAAGGCTCAAAACTTGACCTTGAGCCAACATGGCTGACTCATGTCAGAGTTCTGCACATTGTCTTGATGAGGTGATCATTTGACCTAAGCTTCAAAAAAATCCTTCAAGGGGTTTAGGAGATACAGAGTGGACACAAAATGGAAGGCTTAAACCTTTGATCCTAAGTTGTGACCTTGACCTTTAGTAAGAATGGCCGACTCATGAGTTCTGCACATCGTCTTAATGAGATGATCATCTGACAAAAGTTTTATAAAATTCAAGAGGTTTAAGAGATACAGAGTGGACACAAAATGGAAGGCTCAAACCTTTGACCTCGAGTTGTGACCTTGACCTGACATGGGTGACTCATGAGTTCTGCATATCTATTGATGAGGTGATCATTTGACCCCAGTTTCAGGAAAATCCTTCAAGGGGTTTAGGAGATATGGAGCAGATACGAAGTGTTACGGACAGATGGATGGAAGGAAGAACAGATGGAGACTTCCTATAACCCCCACCACTTGTGGCAGGGGGATTAAAAATGTGTTTATTTAAAATTTCAAAATATCAGGCTGAAAGTGTTGATATTAAATTAGTCATGGTCAACAACAAAGCATGAACAAACTAAATCTAAGCTTTTGAAATCTGCTGAAGAACTGTCATTAAGTGCAAAATATAAAGTTATATATTCATATTCTGAGGCAGAAATTATTGAGCTGTAATTTTATTAGCTGTCATAGTGACATTCACTCCTAAAGCTTGCTTCCTTGAATATTACTGCCTTATTTGTTTCAAAGACTTTACAGAGAACATTTTTCTTACCAAATAAACTAGATATTTTATCTGTGAAGAATCTTGTCCCTCGGACCACTATGTTATCACTTTCATCATACTTCATCTTTAAATCAAAAACCTCTGAAATATAAATTGTCATGAATACAATAGACTGATGATTACATAAGACAATTTTATCCCAACAAAGTTTAAAGAAGACATGTGCTGACTGAACATATTTTCATTCTAAGAATGTCTTACACAGTGCCAGAGATGAGGAAGAGCATTAAACACCAGATTATTATTCAGATGCAAGATTTATTGAAATAGATATCAAGTAAGACAGCAGAAGAAATCCTGGTAAAACTCTGAACCAATTCTGCCACAGAATGGGCAATATGGCATGTAACACTTTTTCTACAGATGCCTGCATCTCCTTTTCAGTAAGTGCACCAAAGTTTCCTACTAATTAACCATTGACAATACTGGCAATAAAACGTTTCATTTTTTAAAGTAGCAGCAAATAACACATGCCGCAATACACTTCACATTCGCAAGAACTTTCTTTCAAACGCTTGTATTAGTCATATTACATTAATTTGAAAGTGTTCAAGTCCTGACCATGTAAAAATTGAAACCAGAAATGCATTAAATTAAATATGATATATAAAATATGTATATTCTAAATAAATAATAATAAAATTACATGTATGTCAATTTCTATACTAAAACTTAGGATTCACAAGATGGGGAGTAGAAGCCAAAAAATTCTTGCAAAAGTGTTTTTATAGTATTTTGATTATGTACATTCTGAAATCTAGTAAAATTTAGTGATCTGTAGCTTTATCCATTTATTCATATTGTAAAATCATCAATTTTCATGGGGAACTTATTTCAGACATCCATAAATTCATGTCCCAAAAAATAAACAAGAGGGCCATGATGGCCGTATATCGCTCACCTGAGTACCATTGCTCTTAATGATAAGATCAAGTTTTGACATAGATCACATAGGCATACACATTAAATATCATCAGGATAAATATTTTCTTGTAACTGTCCCTTTTGACCTATCGGTCACATACTAGTCAGGGCCAATCTCCATACCAAGTTTGAGAGTCCTAGGCTCAAATGCTGCATTTTTGTACTAGCATGACTATTCCTTACCCTGGAAGACTTAAGTAACATTTAAAACCAATCTCATTAGAAGCTGCTAACATATATGAGCCGTGCCATGAGAAAACCAACATAGTGGGTGTGCGACCAGGATGGATCCAGACCAGCCTGCGCATCGCTTTTAAAGCCTACTGCAATTAGAGAAACCATTAGCGAACAGCATGGATCCTGACCAGACTGCGCGGATGTGCAGGCTGGTCTGGATCCATGCTGGTCGCAAACCCACTATGTTGATTTTCTCATGGCACGGCTCATATTCATTTACATAAAAAAATAAAGGGAGGTAATTTGTCATAAATTCAGTCAATATGTATCTAAACTGATTGTCCAAGTCCATGTGATGGCATAAATGCAATTTCAGATCAGTATCTTCATTAGTTACTGAGATATACCAATTTTAATTTGAACAAAGGGAGGTAATTTGAAATAAAATCAGTCAATATGTATCTAAACTTGTTGTCCAAATCCATGTGATGGCATAAATGAAATTTCAGATCAGTATCTTCATTAGTTAGGGAGAAATACCCATTTTAATTTGAAATAAAGGGAGGTAATTTGACATAAAATCAGTCCATAGTCATCTACCCTGCTTGTCTCAGTCCAACTAATGACAATAATGAAATTTCAAAGGAGTCCTGTAAATACTAACCGAGATAAATCCATTTTTATTAAAATCAGGGGAGGTAATCATGCCTTGTTATATGCATGTAGAAGATACAGAGTACAAGCCTTTACAACAATATATTAGATAAGAAAGTAAAAGTAAACATTTCTCAAACCAATCTCATCAGAAGCTGCTAGGTATATTCATTTACATAAAAAATAAAGGGAGGTAATTTGTCATAAATCCAGTCAATATATATCTTCACTGATTGTCCAAGTCCATCTGATGGCATAAATGAAATTTCAGATCAGTATCTTCATTAGTTACCGAGATATACCCATTTTAATTTGAAATAAAGGGAGGTAATTTGACATAAAATCAGTCCATAGTTATCTACCCTGATTATCCCAGTCCAACTAATGACAATATTGAAATTTCAAGTACATCATCAAGTCCTTTAAGGACATACTGATTTAAATCCATTATGATTAAAATCAGGGGAGGTAATCAGATATAAAATAACTCCAGAACCTACGACAGAATCTGACAGATTCATCATGGAATTCAAGATTTATTGTTGTTAAAGATCTGGCCAGTTTTCGAAACGAACTGAGATATTATGCCAATACAAGTTGTGTGCAGGTTTGATTAAAGTTGATTGCAAAATGTAGTATCTATCATATTCACAAGAGAAAAATGGCAAATTTTGGCCCTTTAAGGGGCCATAACTCTTGAACCCATGATGGGATCTGGCCAGTTTTCAAAAGGAATCGAGATATTATGCCAATACAACTTGTGTGCAAGTTTTATTAAGGTTGATTGCAAAATGTGGTCTCTATCGTGTTCACAAGCCAAAAATAGTAAATTTTGGCCATTTAAGGGGCCATAACTCTAGAACCCATGATGGGATCTGGCCAGTTTTTTGAAAGGAACCAAGATATTATGCCAATACAAGTTGTGTGCGAGTTTGATTAAAATTGATTGCAAACTGTGGTCTCTATCGTGTTCACAAGAAATTGTGAACAGACGACAGACAGACGGACGACGGGCGATCACAAAAGCTCACCTTGTCACTACGTGACAGGTGAGCTAAAAATCTATTGCCAAAACCTCGAAATTTCATGTCAACAAAATTGAATTATTTCATAGTATATAGCAATCATCTTACTGTTTACTTACTGTTAAGGAAAAAGACCTGGAAACTTACTATTTACAAATTCATTGTTGTCTTTGAAATTCTGCCAACTTTCATGCCATTTAGAATCTTTATGTAAAACTACACCAACTGTCTCACTGTAAAGATAAAATTTCAAGATCTTAAGAAAGTAAAATTCTTCACTTCTTAAACTTTACCCTGCTAAATTTATAAAATGAACTGGTCTATCATTCAATTTAGGTAATACCATTTATTACTCGAAGGGGTGTTCTCTGAAAGTTTACTAAATATTGAACAGTGTAGAACATGATCAGCCTACATGGATCTTCATCTGCACTGGTCGCAGCGGCAGAATCACTTGCTGCCAGCATGCTAAGGGTTAAGTTTATCATCATAATTATCAGTTAAACAAGTCATACTCTGCAAATGACCATTACCACTCCGACGGTCAAAGAGGGCCTTACATGCATTCTAAGTTCTATTCTTTCTATCTGATCTATGATTTTTAAACTATCTTTAATCTTTATACTGATTATTAACAATGCCAACATGTTACTCACTTGTCTGGTTCAAATATCCGAGAGTCTCGTTCTGATGGATCCAGTCTATCTGACCTCATGCGTAATTTTTCTACAATTAAAAGTGAATCTCATTTAATGCCATTATATATGATAAGATTAAGTACACCCTATGGACATAGAATTTCAATGTAACTGAATTTCAATAAGGTACCAAAATATTCTTACTTCCCAATTATTAACTACTAACAGCAACTAAAGAAATGCACCAAAGCCCAAATATTATCCTAGGACAGTTTTCAAGATATGCTCACAAAATGCTTTTTATAAAACTCCTTCAGTATGTATACGGCCTTTTGATTTCCAAACTTTTTTCTATCAAACTGAACAACTCATTTTTTGAGTGTCACAATTATCATGTCACAGTGTCACCACAGAGGCATACTGGAGAAGAACCAAACACAAAACAGGCAATTATACGATGAAAGTTGACAAATTCATGCATAATAATCCTTCAAAATGATTTAGCATCAAAATAATACATATCAAAAAGGAATTTCACCATTTGTTCTTGAACAAAAGCACCGCCTTGCGGGTGCTGACGCTCATCTTTCTGATTTTTTTTGTATAATAGAAATGTTGTCCTACCCATGATTTTCTAAGTCTAAAAAGGGCCGTCATTCTTGCAAAAAGCAGGATAGAGTTATGTTTCTTGATGTACAGCGTCTGCTTATGATGGTGAAAAACTGTTTCAAGTTTTAAAGCAATAGCTTTGATAGTTTATGAGAAAAGCTGACTTAAACATAATACTCAACCAAGAAAACTGATTTTCTAAGTCCAAAAGGGGCAATAATTATTGCAAAAAGCAGGATGGAGTTATGTTTCTTGCTGTACAGGGTCAGCTTATGATGGCGAACAAGTGTTGCAAGTTTCAAAGCAATAGCTTTGATAGTTTAAGAGAAAAAGTTGACCTAAACATAAAACTTAACCAAGAAATCTGATATTTTCGAAGTCCAAAAGGGGCCATAAATCTTGCAAAAAGCAGGATGAGTTATGTTTCTTGATGTACAGGCTCAGCTTATAATGGTGAACAAGTGTTGCAAGTTTCAAAGCAATAGCTTTGATAGTTTAGGAGAAAAGCTGACCTAAACATAAAACTTAACCAAGAAAACTGATATTTTCTAAGTACAAAAGGGGCCATAAATCTTGCAAAAAGCAGGATGGAGTTATGTTTCTTGCTGTACAGGATCAGCTTATGATGTTGAACAAGTGTTCTAAGTTTCAAAGCAATAGCTTTGATAGTTTAGGAGAAAAGTTGACCTAAACATAAAACTTAACCAGGCAACGCCGACGCAGACACCGATCAAATGATGACAATAACTCATCATTTTTTTTCAAAAAATCAGATGAGCTAATAAAATCATTGTTTGTTTTTAAGATGCATACTAATGTCACTCAGGCTGTGATCGCCTGAAACAATTCCTTTGAATCTGAACTGCAAACAATGATTTTATTCAACAACAAATCACTGTTTGGGATATATCATTTCTTAAATCAAAATTTCCATAGTTTATTCCATGATCTGAAATATGTATCTTATGTCTTATTATTATAATAGGACAAACCCTGGATTAGACTTTACCGTAAAAAAAATTGTACCTGGTGGTTTATAGTGCTTGGCTTTTGATAACGCAGTTTCATCAAATTCTTTTTTTACAGCTTTAACTCCCTACAAATAGACAATCAGATTTAATGAAAACTATGTATTAAACAGTCACCATATGAATATTTTGAAACATGTTTAAATAATCATTAATGTGAAATCATTTGATTTTTTTGTCGGCACAAAATTTCGTGGTTTTGGCCAAAACGGCTGTTTCATGGGGACATAAATTCGTGGATTTTAAATTTTTGAAGATTTTTTAAAAAATTTCTACAGGAATAGATCTAGTAAATCATTTTGTTCTAACATGTGAAACTTACAAATACTGGTAATGCCAAAAAAAAAAACCCAAATTAAAATCTGGACAAAATTATGCCCGAAGATTTTACCTTTGAAACGGTCTGTACTGTAGCACTTTCACCTAACTTCTTTCCTTGTTCTATCACAGTTTCGCCAGCCTTGCCAACAGTTTTACCCAGTTCTCCTGTCACTTCCATACCCTTTTTCACAAAGTCTGACTTCTGAACTTCTTCTAGTGTCTGTAAGTTAAATACACATTGCACTAATAATGCATGCCCAAAAACCAAATGAAGTTTTAAAGTTCTATATATTTGCCTAATAGCAATTTTCATCCCTCAAATAAAATTCTATGTAGTGCCTTATAACCTCAAAAGTTCAAAATCATAAAAATACCTAAGAATTTCAATCATGTGTTTTGCCAGCCGTTCCGATGCAATGAAAGCATGAAGGTAAGTATCTGACCCTAAAAGGTCAGACTTCCTAATTCTCGAAAGTACACACAGATTCTACTACTTGTAGCAATAGAAGTGTGTGTGCTCATAGACTCTTTTATCTATGAGAATTCAACAGTATTCAATAACACAGTTAGACGACAGTTTGCCTGTTCCTCGCCTTATGCTATGTGAAAAGCATTACAGGAAGAAGTATTTGTCTCGCTGAATTTTACTGGCTGACTAGTTACAATTAGGAGATCAACAAATTCTTCGAAAGCAACCATGATAATTACAGGAACTAAATATTTTGTATCCATGAATTTCATTGGTTGCTTTGTTACACTTGGGAGGATCATAGAATTTATGCTCCAAAGCAGCACAAACTAGAACAGCAGAAGTAAAATTACCTCTGAAACTTTACTTTTCACATCTTTTATTCCTTTTTTAAAAGTTTCTGTTGTGTCTGACTCCATACCAATATTTTCCTGTAAAATACAATACATGTTATGATGCAGAAGTAGCTTAAGAAATATAATTATGACAATGTCTTCTACCTTTAAAGGTTAAAACTTCCAAATGGGCAAAACCAAAGTCTTCTCCTACAAAATAGGACATTTCGGCATGTCTTATATAACAAATTAATTATCAGAAACCAAAATAACAAATACCCTTTATCACTTCACACATGCTACATATATTTTGAGGATAAACTTAATTTTTGAGTCGGCTAAAGGCTGAAAGCCTTTTGACGAGTCCTTGCTGTTCAGCGATTCTCTAAATGGACCGAATAACACGTGAAGGGATGTAGTTCCATTAGATTTCTCAAATTTCAAACAGTTCACTGCATGAATGAAGTTAAGTTGTGTCAATTCCCTTTGCTATGACCAATATACGATGTAATCTGTCATATTTTTGACTTGTAATTGTGCAATACTCATTAAGTATAAATGTGCATTTTAAGAATTGCGCAGGCTTACAAAGCTTGCGTAACATCCAGCGAAAGACAAAAAATAGTTCCACAGGGCTCCAGATAAGATGCGTATTAGCGTAAATTACGTATAGAAATAATGCAAATACGCATGTCTAATAATTTCTAAGCATATAAAAACGTATATAAAATTACAGAAACGCACACAATGCTTTTTTAAAAACAAAATCTGAATCGTCTGGATGCGTTAGGTAACATAGCCGATCAGCCTTAATTCTCCCACATTGAACGTATACACGCATCGTATGATTTCTATAAACTTTGCGTGGGTTGAATTTTGCAGTCAGTAAACGGATAAATTATCGGAAGAAGCTCTTACTGGTTTGTTTAGTTACTACTGATATTAAAAATGATTTTAATTCTTATTTTTCGAGAAATAAACAAATCGGCGAAACATTAAATTGTATTTTCTTGTAGTTTTTGAAATCGAAAGTAGATCGTCTATGTTTGGCTGCTTTCACGAAACGAAACAACTTTTTTATGAAAAGATTTAAATAAGAGGTAATTTAACCGTAAACTTTAATGTCAGATACTGCCAATTGCTGCTAAATGACTCCGTATCATCACAATTTGTAAAATATATTGTTAAAACTGGAGAAAAGTGTAATCGTATCCGGATATAATATTTTGGGTAAATATCGAGCTGTGTTATGAAATTTTAAGAAAAAAACTAAAAACAAACTGAAACTGGTAGACTATACTGTCAGTACATCAATCATTAGCCGACTCAGGCCCTTCAGGCCTTTGATTAATAAGTTAAAAAAACAAACAAACAGCAAACACCACAATTTGTATTTTTTTAACATAGGCTCACTAATTTTATTTCCCCATTTCTTTTAACTTCTATTTAATACCCATCACGTATACCATTTTTCCAAAGATATTATCTAAAGTGATTAATGAGTAGTTTAAATCTTTCAATGCAAAATTACCCTACAAACCCCTCAGTAAAATGAATTCCCTTCATAAATTGTTCAACACATTTAAGCTTAAACTTGGCAGGTTTGTATTTGAAATTGAACCATTCCATTCTAAAATAGGAATATAATGTACAAATACTTACAAATTTTTGTCTTGCTTTCTTTATGGCATCTGAACTTTCTAACTTCTCTTTTTCTTGTCGAAATTTCTTCAAATTTTCCTGACAACATAAGTAAACAATATTAAACAAGAGCTGTCTCCATAGGATGACACATGCCCCCGATGGCACTTTGAATGAATAGTTATGGCCGATGTTAGAGTTTAGGACCTTTGACCTACTCACCTGGGTCTTGCGCGCGACATGTTGTCTTACTGTGGTTCACATTCATGCCCAATAATTTTAAAATCCATGCATGAATGACAAAGATATGGACCGGACACGCCCATCAATGCACTATCATGAAATATGACCTTTAACGTCTAAGAGTGACCTTGACCTTTGAGCTACGGACCTGGGTCTTGCGCGCGAAACGTCGTCTTACTGTGGTACACATTCATGCCAAGTTATTTGAAAATCCATCCATGGATGACAAAGATATGGACCGGACACGTATGCACTATCATGAAAAATGACCTTTAACGTCTAAGTGTGACGTTGACCTTTGAGCTACGGACCTGCCTCTTGCGCGCGACATGTCGTCTTACTGTGGTACATATTCTTGCCAAGTAATTTGAAAATCCATCCATGGATGACAAAGATATGGACCGGACACGAATGCACTATCATGAAAAATGACCTTTAACGTCTAAGTGTGACGTTGACCTTTGAGCTACGGACCTGCCTCTTGCGCGCGACATGTCGTCTTACTGTGGTACATATTCTTGCCAAGTAATTTGAAAATCCATCCATGGATGACAAAGATATGGACCGGACACGAATGCACTATCATGAACAAGAGCTGTCACAGGAGACAGCGTGCTCGACTATTTCGATGCTGGATAGTGAAACTGGGCACATCTGAGGAAACTAGAGCTGTCACTGGAGTGTTTAATGACTCCAATTGTGGATGAAGATATTGCACAATAGCCTGAGTCTATGTCAAAAATATCAACTTAAAGTAATAAGAGAGGTAAAGATAAAATGTATCAAAACACTATATAAGTATATCCTAAGCAAAAAGGGGCATAATTCATTAAATATTGGTGCCAGAGTTATGCAGCTTGTGTCATATAGTGTGGGTGATGATGTTGAACAACTATTTTAAGTTTGAATCATATCCATGCAGTAATAACAGAGACAGAGTGAAAGTGCATCAAAACTTTAACCTAAAATTCTAAGTAAAAAGGGGGAATAATTAATGAAAAATTGGTGCCAGAGTTATGCACCTTGCGTCATATGGTGTGGGTGATGATGTTGAACAACTATTTTAAGTTTGAATCAAATCCATTCAGTAATAACAGAGACAGAGTGAAAGTGCATCAAAAATTTAACCTAAAATTCTAAGTAAAAAGGGGAAATAATTCATGAAAAATTGGTGCCAGAGTTATGCACTTGTGTCATATGATAAGGGTAATGATGATGAACAATTGTTTAAGTTTAAATCAGATCCATTCAGTAATAACAGAGATAGAGTGAAAGTGAATAAAACTTTAACCTGAAATTCTCAGTAAAAAGGGGAATAATTCATGAAAAATTGTGCCAGAGTTATGCATCTTGTGTCATATGATGTGGGTGATGATGCTGAACAACTATTTTAAGTTTGAATCAAATCCATTCAGTAATAACAGAGGTAGAGTGAAAGTGCATCAAAACTTCAACCTGAAATTCTTAGTAAAAAGGGGGAATAATTCATGAAAAAATGGTGCCAGAGTTATACACCTTGTGTCATATGATGTGGGTGATGATGTTGAACAATTATTTTAAGTTTGAATCAAATCCATTCAGTAATAACAGAGATAGAGTGAAAGTGCATCAAAACTTTAACCTGAAAATCTAAGTGAAAAGGGGGGATAATTCATGAAATATTGGTGCCAGAGTTATGGCCCTTATGTCAGATGATGTGGATGATGATGAGGAATAAGTATTTCAAGTTTGAATCAAATCCATCAAGTAATTACAGAGATAAGTTGAAAAAAGAGAAAGTGCACCAAAACTTTAACCAAGGTGGGGACGCGGAAAGACGCCGACGCCGGGGCGAGTAGGATAGCTCTCCTTATACTTCGTATAGTCGAGCTAAAAATGACCTTTAACGTCTAAGTGTGACCTTGACCTTTGAGCTATGGACCTGGGTCTTGCGCACGACAGGTCGTCTTACTGTGATACACATTCATGCCAAGTTATTTGAAAATCCATCCATGGATGACAAAGATATGGACCGGACACGAAAATTGTGGACAGACTGACAGACCGACAGACGGTTCAAAAACTATATGCCTCCCTTCGGGGGCATAAAAAGAATGTTATGTTGACTTCTTTTCTCCCTGCCCACTCTTTTAAACACTTCTGTCCAACATTATTATTCTATATGAGATATAGCTCACCCGCTTAGCTCAGTAGGTAGAGCGCTGGTCCACTAATTGCAGGGTCGCGAGTTCGGGGTGTATGTTCTCCGTGACTGTTTGATAAACAATATTTGTGTCTGAAATCATTAGTCATCCACCTCTGATTCATGTGGGGAAGTTGGCAGTTACTTGCGGAGAACAGGTTTGTTCTGGTACAGAAAGCAGGAACATTGGTTACATGTAGGTTACATGTAACTGCCCCCTGTTACATGACTGAAATACTGTTGAAAAATGGTGTTAAGCCCAAAACATACACACTATATGGGATATTTTTCTTTCTAATTTATAATTTACGAAGAAATATGTTACTTGCAGTGAACAAGTCATAAATAGCACACAATCTAGGAAAACTGAAATGGTCAGCAAACAACTTGAACATAACTGTAATACTGTTAGAAAGAAAACTAACAAATCTGTCAGGCACAGCTAAAACACATTTTTCTGACTGAACCTGACATCTTCAAGACTGCAATAAAACAAAGTGGGGATATAACCAATAAAAGAGGCATAAACTAGGAGCGTTTTGTTACAAAAAGTTAAAACACACGTCTCCGCCCTAGGTATACCTATAGCTGTGGTGGCCATATTGTGCAGCTAATCATGATTGTTGAAAAAAACAACAACATTTCAGCAAATTCTTATAACCAAATTCAAACAAACTTACATTTAAATGTTTGTCTTTTGAAAATCCTTCCTTAAGGTTTTCATATATATTCTCAAAGAAACCTTTCCGTCCATCAGAATAGCTTCTCACCTGAAAACATTGAGACATTCACATAACAGAATTCAATGACAATAACAGCAGCACTTGTATATCACAATTTTAAATAAAAATGTACATCTTATCATTTTTGTAACTAGTCAAATTGCTAATAAAATGCCGAACTTTCTAAAACAGCATTTCAAGCTTTTCTTGATGCACACAAAGTCTGGCTGGTAATTTCTGCCTAGATTATATAGAACAAAGGCCAAAGCAGTCTGACATTTTGAAGTCACCAATGGCAAGGTTGTAGTCAGGAAACGGTTTTCTTGCTAGAGTTTTATCACCTTACAGTGAGGAGCCAAAACATCCAGAGACGTACAAGTTTCCAAGGACTTTAACAGTACATTTTTTTATACATGCTCTTAACAAGGTTGTAATTTACTTTTATAAAGCATATTTTTTTCATGTCAACAAAAATAATTCCCCCTATATGAATACAAAACTAGACCTACTTTGTTTCACAGACGATTAATAGCCAAGATGCTAACATAAGTCAGGTGGTCTGTTGGTTCTTTAAGATTGGGTAAAAAAAGAATGAAAAGATTATTCTATTAGAATTTTATATATAATACAAACCTATTTCGCACAATTCATCAAATACAAGAATTTATCACATGTTTGACGTCGCAGGAGTGTAATAAAGCCATTAAATAAAAATGATAATACACTAGTGTAATAAAGCTTTGACGTCAATGTCGTTTATAGTATAGGAGACGTTGGTCAAATTGACTTGTTTATATAGTAAAAGAAAGTAGAATTTTTGATGTTTCGACAGGAAAGGCTAACATGTGATAAAAGGAATATTACATTTGTGACTTTCCACATTGAATTTATTAAACTTGTTGGAATTTTATTAAACTTGTTTAATAAATTCAATATGAAAAGACACTCATGTAATATCCTCTATATTTCTTTCTAGTGTAATTCTCAAACATATATAGATAAACTTACCTGACATGTAAAACTATCCTGGTGTCTCCATGGCTTACACACTACACAACTACTAGCCGCTGTCACTTGCCTGTTATAAGAACATTCTCTGCAGAATATCTGGTATAAAATCTGTAAAAGTAATATACAAAATAAATTAACTTCATATGCAGAATTAATTTGGACTTGTAGATTGAAGAATAATTGATAAACTCTTGATTCTAAAATTGTTTCCATGATATCACAAGGAAAAACAGTTGAAACTTATTTCAAATATCTTGCTTGGATTTTTCAAATTCTACTGACTACGCAATTGGACTAACTGGATTGTATAATGGGTTGCTTATGACATGTGTTTGTTTGCTAAATGGGTTTAATGCCATTTTTCAACAATATTTCAGTCACAGGGGTACATCACATAAAGGTTTTGGGGTAGTCTGGGGTATAGTAGGGGTTACTATACCCTAGACCACCCCAAAACCTTTATGTGATGTACCCTGTGATTTCAGTCATATAACGGTAGGCAGTGTTCCTGGATTCTGTACCAGTACAATCTTCGCAAGTAACTGCCAACTTCCCCACATGAATTATCAGAGATGGAGGACGAATGATGAAAAACACATTTTTTTTTGTCAACGTCTTTTATCAATGGCAGTGGCTAGTGAACCGTCACCGGCGCAGCAGACCCGAGGTCTAGTGCACCGTCACCGGTGCAGCAGATCTGAGGTCTAGTGCACCATTATTTTTGTTATATATAAAATATAGCCTTTATGTAAAGTTTAATCAACAGATATTTTCACCAGTAAAATGCAAGAACATAACTAAAAGAATGAAGTAAGATAAGCCTCGACTTACCTGTTAATTTACCGTTTTACCTTAAAGCGCTGATCTCCGTTCTTCGGCAACAGTGGTATCCATCATTTACTAAGCTATTTTCGAATGAATTTCATTGATCTGTTTTTTTTTTGTTTTTGTTTTTTGTTTATTTTTTTTATTTTCATGAATACCGTATATCGTTATTTTTGTCAATTTATTTTATTCGAGTTGAATATATAAGAATAATTATTGTCTGCATTTGGATATATAATTATGTATGTACATGTATATCAAAACTGAAATTCGACCTTAATTTCAGATTTATTATGTCAGTGACAATTGACAGTTCTACCTATTCCCCAGTCGATTCATAATGATGATACCGTCAATGGCATACCTTTAGGTAGATCATGCTTTTTTCGTGATCTTATTCTCCCAACAAGTATCATTATTTACAAACCTTAGTGAAAACAGACAATACATGTAACTAATCTTAAATGGACATAAATATACTAGCATGCTATTTATGAAAATTAAAAATTAATTATTTCTTTCAATGAAACTCATAATGTCATAACTGAACGTTCTTCTTAAGAATAATTCCGCCATAATAAACTTTCTAAAAATGTAAATGGGAAACACCACTTGGCTTGGATAAACACTGAAATAAAAAAGTTGCTTAAACTAGAAATGTGTCCATGGGACACAGATGCCCCCACTACATGACATTAAAATGACAATTTTTTCCCAGGTCAGGGGCCAGAACTCCTACAATACTGAATGAATCCGGACGCGAAACCCCAGGTGCACAACTGCACATGCTGACCAACATTCCTGTAAACTTTGGTGATTCTAGGTCAAATACTTTTGGAGCTACGTGCGACACAACATTAAAATGACCAATTTTTTACTAAGTCAGGGGCCATAACTCCTACATGACTGGATGAATCCGGACGCGAAACCCCAGGTGCACAACTACACATGCTGACCAACATGCCTGTAAAGTTTTGTGACTCTAGGTCATATACTTTTGCAGCTAGGCATGACACAACATTAAAATGACCAATTTTTACAAAGTCAGGGGCCATAACTTCTACATGACTGAATGAATGCAAACGCGAAACCCCAGGTGCACAACTACACATGCTGACCAACATTCCTGTAAACTTTGGTGATTCTAGGTCAAATACTTTTGGAGCTATGCGCGACACAACATTAAAATGACCAATTTTTTAGTAAATCAGGGGCCATAACTCCTACATGACTGGATGAATCTGGACGTGAAACCCCAGGTGCACAACTACACATGCTGACCAACATGCCTGTAAAGTTTTGTGACTCTAGGTCATATACTTTTGGAGCTAGGCACGACACAACATTAAAATGACCAATTTTTTACTAAGTCAGGGGCCATAACTCCTACATGACTGGATGAATCCGGACGCGAAACCCCAGGTGCACAACTACACATGCTGACCAACATGCCTGTAAAGTTTTGTGACTCTAGGTCATATACTTTTGGAGCTAGGCACGACACAACATTAAAATGACCAATTTTTTACTAAGTCAGGGGCCATAACTCCTACATGACTGGATGAATCCGGACGCGAAACCCCAGGTGCACAACTACACATGCTGACCAACATTCCTGTAAAGTTTTGTGACTCTACGTCAAATACTTTCAGAGCTACGCGCGACACAACATTTTCGGACGTACGGACGGACGGAAGGACGGACGGACGGACAAGAGCAAATCTATATGCCCCCCCCCCCAAAGTGGGGGCATAAAAAGGGATAGACTGTATGCCAAGTTCAAAAAGTCAAAAGGAAAGTACCTTGATAAACTTAAGAAACTGAAAGCACTTATACAAAAGAAAACAAGAAAAGCCTACTGGAATTACATTAACAACATTGTATGTGATCCTACTGAACAAAAACATGGAACTACCAAAAAATTTTGGAGTTTCATTAAAAGCCTTAAGAAAGACTCCTGTGGTGTTGCACCCCTTAGAGAAGATGGCATACTAAAGTCCAGTTCTCGTGATAAGGCAAATATATTAAACCATCAGTTTTCCTCTGTTTTTACCAAACCAGATGATTCTGTACTCCCAGACCTTGGAAACAGTCCTTACCCTGATATGAAAAATATTTCTGTTTCTGAAAATGGCGTCTCTAAACTACTTAAAGGACTAAATCCCCATAAAGCAGCTGGTCCAGATGCCATAAAACCTAGAATTCTAGAGTGTGCTGATGAATAGCACCAATTTTCACTCTCATTTTCAATAAGTCCTTACAGTCCGGACTCGTACCATCTGATTGGAATCAGGCAAATGTCCCCCCCGTCTTTAACAAGAGCTGTCGGAGGAAAGCAACGCTCGACTATTCAACAGCCTTGTCGACTGAATGAATACGAAAGTCGAAAAAGGGGCATAATTTAAAAAAAAGCAAAATAGGGTTATGGAACCTGCATAGTGCTTATCAGCTCATGACAGTGGACACGTGTGTGAAGTTTCAATCCATTCCCATTAGTGGGTACTGAGATACCAGCTTACATATAAGAATTTAACCCAAAACTCCTAAGTTTAAAAAGGGGCACAATTTTGTAAAATGCAAAGTTGAGTTATTGACCCTTTGCACTGCATGTCATATCATGACAGTGAACAAGTGTGTGAAGTTTCAATCCTTACCCATTAGTGGATACTGAGATACCAGCTTACATACAAAACCTTAACCAAAAAATTCTAAGTCGAAAAAAGGGGCATAATTTTGTAAAAAAGCAAAACAGAGTTATGGAACCTGCTTTGTGTATGTCAGATCATGACAGTGAACAAGTGTGTGAAGTTTCAATCCATTCCAATTAGTGAGTACTGAGATACCAGCTTACATACAAAACCTTAACCAAAAATGTCTAAGTCGAAAAAGGGGCATAATTTTGTAAAAAAGCAAAATAGAGTTATGGAACCTGTGCAATGTAAGTCAGTTTATCACAGTGAATAAGTGTGTGAAGTTTCAATCCATTCCCACAAGTGGTTGCTGAGATACCAGCTTACATACAAAACCTTAACCAAAAATTTCTAAGTCAAAAAGGGGGCATAATTTTGTAAAAAAGCAAAATAGAGTTATGGAACCTGTGCAATGTAAGTCAGTTTATCACAGTGAATAAATGTGTGAAGTTTCAATCCATTCCCACAAGTGGTTGCTGAGATACCAGCTTACATACAAAAACTTAACCAAATCGGGACGCGGACGCCGACGCATGGGCGAGTCCAACAGCTCTACTATTCTATGAATAGTCGAGCTAAAAAGGGGGAGAAGTTTAAACCTAGGTAGCAACTATAGGCCAGTGTCACTGACATGCATTGCATGCAAAATACTTGAACACATTGTAGTTAGACAGTAACACCCTTGATCATCTGGATGCAAATGATATTATAGTTGAGAATCAGCATGGCTTTCGAGCACGTAGATCATGTGAGACCCAACTTGTGGGCTTTGTTCATGATCTTGTTAAGTCTGTAAAGGAAGGCCAGGTTGATGTCACTATAATGGATTTTAGTAAAGCTTTTGATGTAGTAGACCATAGAAGACTCCTCCACAAGCTTAAATTTTATGGTATCAGAGGCAATGCTCATCACTGGATAAAAGCCTTTCTCAATAATAGAACGCAGAAAGTAGTTGTTGATGGTGCTATGTCGTCTGTAGCCACAGTTGATTCTGGTGTCCCCCAGGGTTCCGTTTTAGGGCCTCTTCTATTTCTTCTCTACATAAACGACCTCCCTGCCAGTGTTCGTTCGGATGTGAAACTGTTTGCTGATGACTGTATCATCTATAGAGTAATACGCTCAGCTGTGGACTCACAGACCCTTCAAGCAGATCTGGACAGACTGGCAGGGTGGGAGAGGAAGTGGAGGATGGCCTTCAACGTAGACAAATGCCACATCATGCACATTACCCCACCTATATCTAAACCAGTCATGACTGACTACTTTCTGCACAACCAACCCTTGTCTGAGGTCAAACAAGCTACCTATCTCGGTGTGGAACTTTCATCTAATCTCTCTTGGTCTCCACACATTAGCAAAATAACAAACAAGGCCAGTCAAGATCTTGGGTTCTTAAAACGAAATCTACATTCTGCCAAACCTGAAACTAAAGCAGCAGCCTACAAATCAATAGTCAGACCTTCCTTGGAATACTGTGCTACTGTTTGGGACCCTTATCAATTAAATGACAAGCAGAAATTAGAAAATGTACAAAAGAGGGCTGCTAGGTTTGATACCAACAGCTATTCAAAGTCGCCGGGTACTGTAACACAATTACTACAGCAATTACAACGGGAGTCCTTAGAGCACAGAAGACAGAACATCCGTCTTAGCCTCTTCCATAAAATACATTATGAGCTTGTTTACATAATACCTTTAAAATATATGGATCCACTATTAAGAACATCCAGACATCACCATCAACTAGCATATCATATACCACACTCATCAGTTGACTACATAAAGTACTCATTTTTCCCTAGGACAATAGTTGAATGGAACTCACTGCCGGTGCACTTAGTCAGTGCCGACTCAAACACTGTGTCGGGACTGACTGTGTTACCACACATCCCCTAGACAGTACATATATGCTTTTATCTTTTAACAGTACTAACTCTCTTGTTTCTTCACCATGTACATAGTAGATTATGCAATGTATAGGCTTTAAGGGCTTGAGTAGGTTTTTGCACTATTTTTTATTACATTGTCAATGTCCTCCTGGGTGGATTGAGTAGCTTGGGAGGCTTGATAATCTTTCACTTTACTAACCCCCACGCATGGCCATTATAGTCCAAAAGGACTGCTTGCCATTATCAAAGAAGATGATGATGATGATGAGACCATATCTGATAGCGGCACAATGTTTTTAATCGGTATATCGGTAAATTAAAAGGTAAGTCAAGGTTTATTTAAATTAGAATCATCTTACTTCATTCTTCTAATAATGATCACACATATAACTGGTGACAATAAGTTATAATTATAATTCAAAGAAAAACTATATTTTATATATAACAAAAATGACGGTGCACTAGACCTCATGTCTGCTGCACCGGTGACGGTGCACTAGACCTCGGGTCTGCTGCACCGGTGACGGTTCACTAGCCACTGCCTTTATCAATTCATCACCGAGAACATACGCACTGCCCGAGGATCAAACTCACAACCCCGCGATCCTTAGACCACTGCTCTCCCTACCGAGCTAAGTGGGCGTGCTGCTAATATGACATGTGGCTTAGGCAATTATAGTAAGGGAGGGCAAATACATGCACAGCTTAAACAGGCTGGTAACATTGCCCGATCGGGCTTTCGACAATAAAACTAATATTTCTTGAAAAATAATGAAGATATTTCTTTCAAACTTGGTTCATTTATTAAGCATTGCATATGATACAAATTAAAATAAAAATAACTCGGTTGCCTTCAGTTTTGGTAGAATTATTTCCCCTTTTCAGATTTTTACGATGCATAATTTTTGAAGTCCAAAAACATATGTTCTAATGCTAAGTTTAAAACAAAAAAGGGTTCAATGGCTTTCTTATGCTCTAAATTATTGCGCTAGTACATGAATGTATACATTTTACTGTGCTTTCACTTACAACACTGTAAAAAAATGTTAGTTGTAAAAAAATTGTTCATTACATCTGCACTAGAAACAAATTATTCACCCTAAATATATAGAATAAAGGTATTGGCGCACAAGTTTGGAGCAATAGAAAGCCATTGAACCCTTTTCCGTTTAAACATTGCATTAAAAACTAATTTTTGGGGGGCTTCAAAAATTATGCATCATAAAAATCTGAAAAAGGGAAGTAATTCTAACAAAACTGAAGGCAACAAAGTTATTTCTATCTTAACATGCATCATATGTTATGCTTGATAAATGGACCAAGTTTGAAAGAATTATCTTCATTATTTTTCAAGAAATATTAGTTTTTATGTCGAAAGCCCGATCGGGCAATGTTACCAGCCTGTTAAAGCCTTTAAAAGGCATGCTCCCTGTATTGCGATAGTAGGCTGCATTTACTTGATAGTATGTTAAAAAAAAAAAAAAAAAGGAATATCGACCTACCGAAAAAAATGTAAAATATCAATTGAAACAAACATGAACCTAATATGGACCAGCTGAGTCGACAGTGTCAGGACTCAGGGCGGAACTAGAAGGAAAAAAACAACTAAACTGCAAGTTTTGAGAATCGCAATTGTTATAATTATTCACACAGACGTGAATAGATCATCAAAACGTAAAAACCGTTGGAAACAAAACTTTCAATGATCTGCATAGCACAAGCGTGTCGTTACGCACGATTTGTGAACAGGGTGAAACGTCCTTGAACATGCCAGTATGATGAAATAATCGCGAATTTCACGGTAAATACTGAATGGCATAAGACTGAATTACTGTATTACACTATGTTTAAATACTTCACTTTAAACTCCATTCATGACATCAGTTTTTAGTACTTGCCTTGGTACTTTCACTCGAATGAAATTTTTTTGGCGTGACCCTCCACATGGAAGCCATGATGGATTTTAATCGGTGTGCGGCATTATTTTCGCACAGTCATAATAATAAAGTTTATGTGCCGTAAGGCCAAACACCACTAAATCCGGCTGTTAAATCCCCTTAGGTAGCAAGGTACACTTAGATTCGAAAAGTTTGTACAAGACCAGACTTACAGGTAGCGAGTCATAATATTGCACGTCCTTAATGAGCAGAATCAGGGTGGCCATCTTATAAATTGTGTGCATGTATTGTGCTTTAAATCAATGACAGGATCAGGACTCTCATACAAGAATAATTAAAGAAAGTGATCATAAACGAAAGTTTTACACAATCCATTAAAAATAGCATGGTAAAATCATCAATTTTGCACTTTTTGAACAACCTGCAATGATCCCTTGCAGGAACAAGATCCAATTTTATTGCATTTCTCAATTTAATAGTCCCGAAGTTACTGAAGTACAGGATAATAATGGAATGGGGGCCCATGATCTATTTCGTTTTTCCTTTTCACAAAATAGCAAAAATGTTCCTGAGTATCAATCACCAAGCATGGAACCCTTCTATGATTTGAATTTCCCGCGCCAAGGTGACTCATCGATTCATACAAAGCTAACAGCAATTAGTTTTACAACTGACATCAGAATTCTACATGTATCAGCTGTTCAAATTTTCTAAAGAATTTACAATCATTACCTCTCACTTTAATTTACAGATATCTAAAATCACGAAGTTCCAATTATTACAAATATTGACGGGGGCCAAAAACTCGAAGTGTACCCGGCTAACTTACTTTAACACACGCACATCTTGCTACTGTTTTTCATTTTGTGTATTTCTTATTCTTATTAAAGCCTTGATATGGAATAAACTTTCGACATTTTGTAGCAATTCATATTCCCATAGACCTATTAAAGTTCCCATCATGGCATAAAGAACTATATCGCCATTATAGAAAAAGAAAAAGGGGTGTTAACTTTTATATAAGAAAATTACAGTTCCTGATCTACAACCCTTTGAATTTACTCCTTTTCGCTTCGTCTCGAGACATAAAATTCTTACGCTGCCATATTTACCTTGCATGCGATAGGAACATACCGATTTCGATAGAATGCTATACATATATACTGAAACGTAGAAGAATAAAAAAAAACACGATACTATTACGAAAGATGACGAAGAAAGGGAGAAAGTTTAGAACTATTTATATCTGGTCTACTATTTGCTACAAACTTTTGGCGCTAAAGCAACAGGCACTTTCTTTAGAGAACAAAAGAATCTGGGTTCAGCATAAAAATTTCAAGAAAAGTAAGAAAAGGCATATTTGTCCCTTAATTTAGCAAAATATATCATCTGCTGATAATGATTTAATATCTTTTCTATATAATTATACAGAAAGAAATACAAATGTACGAGATCAGTATTATACAGTATGTCCTTAGTAAATATGTTTCATGCTTACATGGGTTTGAAACTCTTTAAATATTTTAAAGGTTATGAAAGCCGATAACTGATTTGCAAAAATTCCTTTGTGTGCAAATGTCTTAATTAATTTACAGATTCACAAAATTATTTATTGCAATCTATTGTATCAAGTGGTCTTCAGATAACAAAAGTCTAAAATAAACAAAAGCTAACCGTTAAAAATTATTCAGTCTTTTGCACGCGTAAACATGTCAAAACTAACCTTACACCGCAACATTTATCCACGGAATTAAACGTATACTTCCGTGATTTATCCATCATTTTGAAATTTTTTTAAGTATAGAAACAGAAATAATCCATGTTGATGCATCTTGCATCTATGTTCAACTACTGTTTGGAGCCAAATTTTACGCAGCCAATAAAAATAAAGAAGTCATGTGATACTGTTCAATGCTGTTCTGGCAATGCTCTGGCGAACTTTCACATCTGGCCAGAATGTTTTGAAGAAGAAAATATAGATAAAATATTCTGGTGACGTTTTGGTGATCAAAATCATGTGATAAAGTTTCGGGTGATGTTATGGCAAACTATTTATTCATGTGGTGAGTTTGCAGCAAAGTCACCGAAACGTTTGGCGAAAGATCGCCGCTAACGACAGACTCCTGCAAACATTTATTACTCTGGTAAACTAAAATGTTTGCGGCACATTTACCGCGACATTAAGGCAAATTTGCAGCAAATATTTAATTTTGGTAAGGGTTTGATTCGTTATTGTGTAAAAATAATAAGTGCTTCAATCGATTTTCCTAGCTCCGTGCAGATGGTCAGGTCTAAAATCTTACCTGAGTTAGCAGCAAGCTCCCCACAGCGGTTACCTACATTGTGTTTATTATAACTCTTCTTGGGTGAGGCGATTACTGAAGGTGAAAATGATGATGATGATGAACCGCTGCATTCACGAGATACTACATGACGATGAGAAAGGCACATAAAACTGCAAATAGACTGTTCCACGCGTTAAATACAACATATTAAATGTATTCGATAAGACAGATCAGTGTAACAGACTACGCTGCAAATAAATAAAAACAAGAGGGTCATGATGACCCTGGATCGCAAACCTGAGTAATATGAGCTACATGTTTCAAATGTCAAACTGATGCTAAATTATTAAGAAAGTCAGTAGTCAGTAGGTTAAATTCATGGTCAATGAAAGTCAGTTTTAAGATAGGTGTGCAAAACTGTGTATGTCATCCAAATTTTAAGGCCGTGTATCTTGAAAAACAAGAAAGTAGGTCAGCAGGTCAAGGTAACAGTCAAGTGACATCATATTACTTGGAGTTATCAGGTAATTATAATTAAACAGTCTTTGAAACAAGATCAGATAATTTCTTAAGTATTTTTTACCATTTAACTCATATAATAACTATGTGACCCCGGGGTAGGGCCTCTTTTAACCCTAGGGGCATAATTATAACAATTTTGGTAGGGGACTACTAGGCAATACATCATACCAGGCCTTGTGGTTTCAGACAAGAAGACTTTTAAAGTTTTTTTTAAAGTCTATGTAAAATTTGGGACCCCCAGGGCAGGGCCTCTTTTAACCCGAGGGGTACAATTTGAACAATTTTGGTTGCAAACCAAATATCATAGGCCTATATCTTGTGGTTTCAGACAAGAATATTTTTAAACTTTTATCCTATATCAGTCTATGTAAAACTTGGGACCCTTGAGGCGGGGCCATATTTGACCATAGGGGGATAATTTGAAAATTCTTGGTAAAGGACTATAAGATGATGGTACATACCAAATATCAAAGCCCTAGGCCATGCGGTTTTGTACAAGAAGATTTTCAAAGTTTTCCCTATATAACTCTATGTAAACCATGTGACCCCTGGGACGGGTCCATATTTGACCCTAAGGAAATAATTTGAAAACTATTGGTAGAGAACGATTAGATGATGCCACATACCAGATATGAAAGCCCTAGGCCCTGAGGTTTTGGATGAGAAGATTTTAAAAATATTTCCTTTCGGTTGCCGTGGCAACCAGAGTTCTGCATGGAATTCAATTATTTGAAGAATTTTGAAAGGGTGCCATCCAAGGGTCATTCCTGGGAAGTTTGGTATTATTATGCCCAGTGGTTTTCAAGAAGAACAGTTTTTTAGAAAATGTTGACGGACGGACGACACACGACGGACATTGAGCGGTCACAAAAGCTCACCATGAGCCTTTGGCTCAGGTGAGCTAAAACATATCAATGAGTAACTTTCCGAAAAAAGAAATACTCTGCCCTTTAGATTCAAAAGTTATATCTGGACCTCTGGGTTTTGATTTTTGTGTTTTTAGTTTTTATTATTATTATTATTATTATTATTCACCATTTTCTGTTCTGTTCTTTTAACCAAATCTGGTTTAAACAACTCGTAATAGCATGCAGTGATTAATGTACAGTAACAGGAAGTAATCGCTGCGGAGAGTTTGAGGTAACAGAAGTAGGACGAAACGGAAACGGTCATCAGTCCATCGAGATTCAACTCAAATTTGCGAAAAAAGAAAACGGTCTCGAGACACTTTTCTTACCACCATTATTTTCGCCTGGTCACATACTTTACAAGTACACATATGTTTTATGTCAGACATTTGCGATGAAAAGGGTACATGTAGCGTACGGTGTGCATTCTGGATCATTTTTGCCTCAAAATTTAGTGTCCTAACACCGGAGCTTTCCTCCTCTTTATCAAAGACGAAACGGAATTGGTAGGTTGGAAATGTTACATGATGAAGTGCTAAGTATACGCAATACATCCATTCTACACTCCTCTGGCAATTCTCAAAATTAGACTTTTTATGGGTTGTTTTTTTCGTACTGGTATCAATGCAGAATTGTAGAATTTCCAACTTTACTGTCTTGCTCCCATAAATTAATACACTGACAAAGTTAAACACATTAAAATTCATTCATTTCATTCATTTATTTTATATGCGTATTTATTTCTTTCTTGTTTATCTATGCGCACACACCCGCCTCCGTCTATAGAATTCAACTATAGCCCCATTTCACTTATGTTATTGTGAAAGACTTTGAAAAATCATATTCTAACATCTGTTTAATTTCTTCCGAGACACTACTATTTTCCATTGTTACCAGTCTGGTTTCGTGCTAGGCGAAGAAAGGGTTATATTTTTTGTCATAAGCAAGAATTTTGATAGGGTTTGGCACCGTGCTCAAGAGCACTAGTATCCGTGGAAATCTGTTGCATTGGTTTTCTATATATCTCTCAACCAGGTGTCAACGGGCCGTTATTCCTAGAGCGTCTTCAAGCATAAGATAAAGCCCTTAAGGTACAACTATTTGCTTTCCGGGTGTATTCATAACAACGACATTGACACCAAATTGAATTCGATATAAAACCTTTTCGCAGACGACACCAGTCAGCTTATGATCGTGGAATTTCCTCTTGTAGTAGTTACTCAACTAAAATCTGATGTTAACAGGATTACGGAATGGGCTGAAACATGGCTTGTGAACTTGACATACCTCCTCAATAACCGTGGTAGAACTGTCCAACACATAAATTCCTTTCTCCGATCCACATTGACAGCACGGCTGCTCTATCCTACGAGGATAAACAGGTCAAAAGTTTAGACTCTTTCTAATCCTACCAGAATACCAACATACTCTGTTCTCTATGGTGCCTGGTGAGCACAGGTTATTCACACTTGTCTTAGGACTGAGTTTTGGGTCTCAACCAAGACTTATTTTCGGATCGCCTCTCTATACATTTTGAGGTATTGAAACTATATACCATTATCTATGCCGTTGTTCCAACTTCAACGATATCAGAACAGCACCCTTTGACAGCATAAGACCTCTAGCGGACTTCTCGCTAAGAATCTTCTCTACGGCGATGATAACTTAAGTTTGCAACAAAACAAGCTGATATTTGATGCTGTATATCGCTTTATAAAGCGTAATGGAGAGTTGACAATAAATAGTACATTTTCATTCTAATAAGTCACACAACCCCTATCCATTCCTCGACTTTTCAATCTTCTATTATTTTTTCTTGAAATTACCTCCCTTCTATACTCAATATACACGCTACAATTCTTCAATGTTTGCTATTATCTCCTGCTACTTAGCATTTGTGGTAGTTATTTCATAATTCTGTATGCAGTCAACTAGTGACATTTTTACACCAGACATAGTTACTACTTTTAACTACTACTGCTCAAAAAGGAATGCTGAATAAATTTCAGATTATTAGCTAATCTTTCCGTACTCATTGCCACAACATTTCAAAATTGTTTTGTCTACCACTTTTTTTTTAAATTTCAGAGTTTAATAAAATGGCTTATGTCAATGTAATCACGGTATTTTAGATCGTATATTCAATGCCTGCCATCATTGTATTTAATTCATCTGCAAAAAGAGGAGCTATTTTAGTTAATTCTATCGTTCACTTCCTTTTGTTATTGTATGTATATTTGTCAGTTGCCATGCACAAATGTACATTATGAAATAAATATGTTTAAGACCTAATGTCGCCCCGCCGAATGTCGCTCCGTCTTACATCTGCCCGCTGAATTTCGCCCGGCTTTTCAACTTTTATAACTAAATTTCAATTTTATACAATTCCCTATATACGTAACATATCCTGTAATTTGTAAAGCATTGAGGACAAACAACAGTGTATGTCAATATTTTCTTAGACATGTTATAGGTAACGTAAAAAAAGCCACCAGATGGAAAAACACAAGGAAAGATACGTACCTCTAGGTATGTATTTTTAGAAGATAAGTGAAGAAGGGATGGAGGGATGTCAATTGTCAGCTCAATGTCTATATTCAATGCCTCAACAAGTGTAAGGGTGTTAGCGTATTTGTTTAATCTAGCAGAAAAGTGTTATCAGGGGTCTCCTTAGCCGAGTGATTAAGGTTGCTTACTTCAAATCACTAGCCTCTCACCAGTGTTGACTCGAACCTGACTCCGGGCGTCGGAGTTTTCATGTGAGGAAGCCATCCAACTGGCTTACGGAAAGGTTAGTTCCCCCTCTTGTGATGAAATAATGCACGGAGCGGCACATGTGTTCTTTCTCCACCATTAGGCTGGAAAGTCGCTATATGACCTATATAGTTTTGTCGGTGCAACGTTAAACCCAACAAAAGCAAAACAAATTTGCACATACCCCTTTCGGATGGTCCAATAATGTAGAACATTTTAACTTCTCTATGGACAAGGGCAATGGTAAACAACTCGAATTACTTAAAACTTCTTTTATCCCTTGTTACGTTCCCTTGTATTTACATTAATTATACTTTAAAATCTTTTTTTTTTTGTAGAATATATTATACACCAATGACACAGTTCATTTCACATGCCAACGGTGTCTGTAATTAATATGATTAAAATCAGTTTGATATTGATATTGACATGCGCAGTGAGACATTAGCGCATGCGTAAACAATGTTGTATTTTCCCCAAGGTAGACATGGCTGAAATGAGCCCTGGATAAAAAATATAAGACTGTATATTTAGGTAAGTACTATTTACCTTTACTAATTATAATACAAATGTTCATGTGATGTTAATAGCTATACAAATAAGTTGTAGAATGTTGAATATTTAATACATAAAACTGCAAAGCTATTATTTTGTCCTATCCTGAAATCGAAACAAGGACCTTTACTTTAGCCCTCCTTAAAGGGAAAGACATCGTTGCTCTAACATTAAATCTGTCTGTTATGATTTTTTGAATTATTTAAGAAAGTGCAAGTATTTTCAAACTCGGCCTTTAATGAAAAAAAATATGAACATTTTAAACATTTGATCAATATGACAATCATGTTTTTCCCTGGCAACAAATAAACAAAATGGAAAATGGCGGATCACTACTCATGTTCACATAATTGTGTCACAAATACAAAGGTTTCGGATGTAGAATTACACAGAAAACGTCTGTAAATAAAAAAAAACTTTTCAATATCTACAAATGAATTTTTATTTGCAGATCCAGCTGGGTATACGGAAGGTCGATGGTTCTACCCAGGTGCCCGCTCGTGATGAAATAATGCACGGAGGGTCACCTGGGGTCTTCCTCCGCAATTAAAGCTGGAAAGTCGCCATATGACCGATCATGTATCGGTGCGACGTTAAATAATATATATATATTTATATTATTATATTTATATATATAAATTTCGAAGTTAAAACATACTTAAAAAGGTAACGATATTTGTAAATCGCTAGTAACACGGAGGTGGTGCAACGTCAAATGTTCGTATGCGACGTAATTTTACATGCTATATGTGAACTAAAATCATTATCCTATATGAAGGACTGTCGGTATTTCTTCATAATAACGATGTTTACCACATTAACATACTTACATATTTACTAAATTGTTTCAATAATTTCTGTCAGCGCTAAAAACGAATAAAGCCTGTTTATGAGTTTTTTTTTTTTTTTTTTTTTTTTACATCTTCAGTTTAAATGTTTTCTGTCATCTAAATCAATGATGTCATAAAAATTAATGTTTAAAGCATGCGCAGAAAAATGTTATTCAAGGCAAACATGGTGGCGATGAGTTAATTTAAGTAATTAAGAAATTTCTTCAATGGTTTGTCCAAATTGTACAAATTTCCGGCAAAATAAAGAACACGAAATAATCCTATCATTCTGATGTCCTTTTTTTGTTTTTGGCTAAAAATCGTCTTTACTTAAAGTTGAAGTTTGGTCATATTACAAACATATTCGGTCATGAGTTTGTTTTTTTCTACACTCGCTTAAAATTTTCAAATCAAGAAGAAAAATGCCTAGTTCGGGAGTCGAACCTTGGGCGCCACGGCAATAAAAATTAAATACTTAGGTATCGCGAGTAAAGCGTTACAAAAGTTTCAGAGTAAAACTTAGTAAAACAACAGATTTGCATGTTTCTTTAAGTATAGTATGTCAGTAGTTAAGTTTCAATGCCGTGTGAAGAAATATAGCATTAGTTTCCTTATACCTTATTTTTTCTTTTTCTTGTCGCACGATCTGGAGGCCATTGTTTTTAACTTGGCTTTGTGCTCCCTTTATTTGTTATTTTTCTTATCCAAAATGTTGAGATCTCTGAACAAAATCGCACGTTGTTATGTATCAAATAACATGTAATGAATCCTGAATTGATTTATAATTTACCTGTCACACAAAAAGTTTATCGATCGGGCTAGGCACAAAGGTATACATGTAATAAGATTATTTCCTTATGGAAAGACATAGCGTTCTTCTGATATTGATTTAACACTTTATGTGAGCATTTAGTTTGCCTCGCAAAACAATGCGCTGTATATTGTGGTGCTTTTTTCAATATTTGCGATGTTTTGAACTTGATGTGCAGTGCCTTCAGACGTATATATGCGATGCTTTCTGTATACGGGTAGCTATCATCTATATTTATACTAATTCTAACTTTATACGACATGCATTCTGTTGTAAACGAGGTACTTGCGACTGTATATCGACTGGTTTTCATACGGTGGGATTGAGCTGCATATGCAGTCATCTTAGCTTAAATTAAATGTGGTGGTTTCTGTTGTGTGTATGTATTTAAAGGTACGTGTAAAGGGTGTAAATAATGTGCGTTACAGATAACAGGAAAGGTACGTACTATTCACTAAAAGACTACAAATGACCATGTTTTAGGTTCTGCTTTTGAGTAAGTTCAGTACGACATTCGGTGAAAAATTGCCCTTTAATATTTATTTTTTGTAGAAAATGGCATTTTCACTAATCTTTACGTGGGTAGGCCAATTCCATACTAACAATATATACATGTACATGTATATGTTGCAAAATGTTTTGAAGCTTTTTGTTTGGTTGTACATTATAGTAGTTATAAATTGGCATTGTACCAATACTATATCAAAATCTGACATAAAATGTTTGTGTTAGTGTCAACGAAATTCAGAAAGAAAAAAATGCTGGTTTATTTTCAAAATTTGAACATTACTGAACTACGTAGAATAACTAATCAAGTTTCTATAGCAGAATTACGTTAACATATCAACATTTAATACTTACAATGTTTTTGTTATAGGAACGAACTTTTCTTGTACCCTTTATATGCGATTGTTTCAACAGCATCAGTCGTAGTGGTTCGATTTTCATACTCGGTACTTTCAACTGTATTTGCGGTGATTTCAATGTGGTTCTTATTTCATTATGGTAAAACAACAATATGAGAGCAAGTTTATTTAAAAAATAAGGAGCATTTCCGAAAACATCTGGCATAGATTACAAGAGTATTTTTCAAATGTTTGCACCGGCGGAAAAAAATAGCACAAAGACTGTATGTGTACTGCGTTTGCATGCCTTTGAATGTATAGGGCTAAAAGAATGGCGTTGAAGAGGCAGAATGGCCTCAAATAATATCCTATGTCGAGTGTTAACGGCAAACTTCGCAAAATACTTTCGTAACATTTCAAGCTCAAAATGCAGTTTTCTCATAATTTTAAATGCATCACATATATAGTTGATAGTACATTACAATGCGCCACATAAAAAGTCATAAGCACGGACTGTGCAGTTGAAAATACTACGTGTAAATTAAAAGAAATTCACATACACCGCACATATATGTGCAAGGACGCACATACATAAAAATTATACGCCATAAATACGAGTAAAACAATGCATATAGCTGCCGGTTGTGCTCGAAGGTCATGATTGTGATGATCTTAAGCTGAAAATTGATTTCCGGTCGACAATCGAAGAATGCTTCGGCGTAGGGACATCAATCTTCCCGGTTAACAATCTGTATTGACTTTGAGGTTGGATGCCTGAAGGTCAGTGCCGCAGTTATCTTGAGGAGGATATTGGTATCCGATCAATAAATCAATAAATCTTCATCTAAGGTACCTCAAATATCCTAGCTAGGCTAGAAATAAAAATAAACAATCGCTGAAAACTGTGTTCAACCTAGTTATGTGAAATTTCAACACTCGCACGCTATTACAAATGCATCAAAACAAACATGTGTAACAGTTCCTTGAAAATGGTGAGTTTTTAAAAGCGCTTGACTGTCTGGAAGTGGGGCCTGTTTAAACAGTTCTTTTTTCGGAATTCAATGCTTATATCAGTATACTGACACTTGTTTTGTAGAGTAATATAGGTAATATACACGCTATCATTACAAAAACAACAAAACAAGTGTCAGTATACTAATATAAACATTGAATTCCGAAAAAAAGACTGCCTAAATGGGACCCACTTCCGGGCAGTCAAACGCCTTCAAAAACTCACCATTTTCAAAGAACTGTTACACGTGTTAGTTTTGATTCATTTGCAATCGCATGCGAGTGTTGAAATTTCACATAATTAAGTGGAACACAGTTTTCAGCAATTGTTTATTTTTATTTCTTTACAAATGGCATTCATTTTCAAAGGGGGACAACTTTTTCAGAATATTTTCAGTACAGGACAGTACGGCAGATTATGTAATGGTAAAGTAAAATATTGGTAACGATGTTATTCGTTTATAAAATATTTCTGTGTTTTGGTGATATACTCCTAAACCTTAAGCGAATAAGGCGGATTATATTGTTATCACACCGGCGTTGGGTAAAAGTTGTTCACCTTCTAAACTTCACATTCAACTGTCCCTATGGTTATCAAATCTCATATTTTGCAATAATGTTGGTTAGGTATTTATATCACGCTTCTCGATACCTTCTTAATCAAAAATCATTATTTAAGGATTGATTTTGTTTAGGGGGTAATGAGTTCGTATCCTCCAACTTCTAACGCCTATACAAGTTACATTGGCATCTCAAAAATGGAAATAGACAAGTCAAAACAATACAATCAAACTACATAATTTATTTTTGTAAATAAGTATCCTTCCTCCTTACCAAACTATTTCGGTACTATTTCAACTTTGGTTCTAGTTAGACAGTAATCTCTGCAAATCGCTCTACATATATGGAACCAATTGCCCGTTTAACTGAAATTCTGTTCCATATTGTTACAAAACGTAGACTTTCTTTATAACATAGCGCCACCTCGGAAGTATCATTAGCTCTTTTTTCGACTCACCTCATTTGCCACCAAAAACAGGTAGAGCCAATGTTTACAGGCCGTGTTGCAGCTTATTTTGTTTCTAAGTATTTATTTTTCCTCCAACACACTGACATTTACACACTGATCACCAAAACATGAGAGATTTGAATAAATATTTTTATGCAAGCTTCGTAGCATTAGCTCCATATAACCAAGGTATATATCTTACACTCACTTTATGAGCTCTGTTTGATGATGTAGTAAATCAAATCAAAACCCAACACGTATCTTTGATTGAAATCTGTCATTTAATATCTAAATGACGAATTTGAAAACACAATTAACAATAAATGGTTCTGTTACAGCATCATACATAATATGTGATAGGTGACTAATTTTATCAAGAAAAGACAAATATTAACAGTTGATCTAACCTTTATGCCACATATTGCAAAAACATAATAAATGAATTTCATTTATTAAGTTATTAGCAATAACCCCATCCGAAGAAAGTGAGTGTATCATTTATTTATCAACAGCTTACTACTGTGTTGTGTTACACCCTCTAACATGCAGAAATTGTAGAAAATGGTATATTTAACATGACAAAATACAGGTGAGCAACCCTTGGCACCATCACTCAAGCAAAGTATCAGTAACTCATAAAAACATGCAAAATTGCCTATACTATTAAACTTCATGTAACATGATAAAATAAGTGCGAGAGACCCATGACCCCATCGCACCATTAGCAATAAGAATTATAAACATAAAAAACTAAATATTTACTTGATAACAATCATCCACCCCAACAAAGGTGTATGATTTCTAAAATCCAATACTGATATTTGTCTTAAGAGGATAACAGAAGAATACTTGTTAACGTGTTACACTCTCTAACATGCAGAAATTGTAGAAAATGGTACATGTATATTTGACATGACAAAATAGAGATAAGAATCCCTTGGCACCATCACACAAGCAAAATATTAGAAAATTGCCTATTAATAAACTTTATGTACATGTAAAATGATAACTTAAGTGCGAGAGACCCATGACCCCATCGCACCATTAGCAATCAGAATTACAATATAAGAAAACTAGATATTAACTTGATAAAAATAATCCACCCCAAACAAAGGTGTATGACTTCTAAAATCCAATACTGATATTTGTCTTAAGAGGATAACTGAATAATACTTGTTAACATGATAATCACAAGGTGAGAGACCCTTGACCCCATCACATTTGTATTAAGAGGATAACTGAAGAATACTCGTTGAAGAGTTACATCCTCTAACATGCAGAAATTGTAGACAATGGTACAAGTATATTTAACATGACAAAATAGAGGCGAGCATCCCTTGGCACCATCATACAAGCAAAATATCAGTAACTTATGAAAACATGCAAAATTGCCTACTAATAAACTTTGTGTACATGTAACATGATAACATAAGTGCGAGAGACCCATGACCCCATCGCACCATTAGCAATAAGAATTACAAACATAAGAAAACTGAATAATACTTGTTAACATGATAATCACAAGGTGAGAGACCCTTGACCCCATCACATTTGTGACCATGATGTACCTATATGATTGGAGCTTGGACCCCATCTAATTTTTCTCCCATAGGAATGCGAATATACTTTTTATAAGCGTTTGAAAACCACCTGCCAAAAGGTCGATTTTTTTTTTCTGAAACTCCCCATAAACCTCTTTGCAATGCCGCACCAATGCGGAAACTATGACCTTTGTAAAAGTCATTACTATACCCTAACCGAGTGAGTGACATTTGAAGCTTGGTACAAAAAAAAATATATATATCTTGTCACTGGATGATTATCAAAAACGGAAATAGTGGGCCAGGTGGAGCGTTACTTAATGTATAATACGAGTACAATGCATGCAATGGGCACATACCTAATTCATAGTGACAACATGATATATGCAGTTTATGGGTCTTGCCTTGACTATAATTATAGCTTTTCAGAACCAGGTCAAAGCTATTTAGTTCGATTGAATGTTATATATACATGTTCTACTACTATGATATACGAGTCGGGAGAGGAAGAAGTAAATTCTCCAACTCGAAGGAAAACACGAAAGGTCAATAAATAAATGGCTGTTAGCAGTATAAGTAGAAATTGCGAATTGTAAACTACGTCCATTGACCGTATTAAGTTATGCAACTGGCAAACGTGTGTCTGTTTTAGGAACTAAATTATGATAACCTTGCAATGTTTTTAAAATGTGTGTCTTAAAACAAAAAGTTATATCTCAAACATTGTAGAACTAATCTTTTGACCAGGCATATAATACTTAGGTCCTGAGATGTTTGTTTATTTACCAAGCCTACAACTGAATTGGAATGATTTTTAATGCATTTTGGACATAAATTTTGACAGAAGCACACCAGGTCCAATAGTTTTCACAAGTTCTACTGCATCATCAATATTTTGATATTGAGCAAAACACAATTCTGATGGGATTCCAGCCTTAACAGATTGACCTTCTGGAAATGATAAATAATGTATTCCACGAAATTCACTGGGTTCTTGATTTGGTACTAAACCCAGAGTTGAGGTCATAAAGTTGCTGAAAGGTGGTTCATTCAAAGGACCCGGAACACGACCCGCATCAATTTCAACAGTGATTTTATGCCCTCTAAATTTTCAGTCGCAGATTTTAAATTCCCAGGAAATTTATTAGAATGAGTACCTGTAAAAAGGTATTTTAAAGCCCTTGTGAAGCCATTCATCAAATATTCAGTTAATTTCAAGTCGCACCTTGGAGCCAGTATCGTAGGTTATCAGAATTAATTGGTTTAACAATATGAAAAGTAGCCTTATTTAAGACTGCAGGCACCATGCATAGGGTTACGTTATCAGTTCTTTGACTTGAAATTTGATTGCACCTTTTAAAAAACACACAATTCGTCCATGAGAACCGGGGCACTTTTGACATCTGTGCTGAAAGATGCACGATTTTCTGGCACTAGACCCGTTGTTAAAATCAAAGCACGGGTTGTTTTAGTGGGATCTTGCGCCAAGAAAAGACTGTTTTTGTTTTGGCTTAATTAACCCCATGGCCAGTGCCTGCGTGTATAACTGGGTATCGATTTCCCCATATGAAATCGAAGCCAATCTTGCTTCTTATAAGAGACTAAATTGTCTATCGTAAAAATGGCAGCGGAATCCCCCGATTGCTTTGCAAGTTTACGAACTATGTCGCAATGTTTCATTAAAATAGCAGCAGATGTTGGGTGTCTGTCTGTGTAAACACTTGTAAAAATATGAAATGTATTAAACCCTTGATCCAGCATTTTTATACTGGTCGACGATTTAAAACTTTTTTGAACGAGAGTTTCCCACTGCCATTTCGACTAAATGATATTGATAATCACCTTTATTTTATATGGAATCTAACTCCACAAACTGATCTGATACAATCTTAGCTTTGATTTTTTCATCAATACCAAAAAAAAGTGGATGCAAAATGTGGCAGAATTTTGATT